>NC_134484.1:370692558-370992558 GCF_040206685.1 Ascaphus truei | reverse complement strand
CACAATTCTCCGGACACGTAGTAGTTGTGAGAAAGGGAGACCTGCTTTTAATGGTGGTGGATGATGGCTGGTTGCATGTAATAATGTGTTCCTATCTGTGGGCTTCTGGAATAGACGTGTGCAGAGTTTTCCATTGTCCTTATAAACAATGGTATCAAGAAAAGGAACTTCAATGGTACTGTAGCTAGCTGTGAACCTAATTGTACATGGAATTTTGTTTAAATACTCAGTAAATGATAGAAGCTCTGTTTCCAGTCCTCGCCAGACAAGGAACACATCATCAATGTAGCGATAGTAGTTAGATATACGGTCCGCAAATGGGGCATCGGTAAGCAAATGGGTATATTTATATATACAGTGTTCGACAAACCTATATATTTGCTCGCCCCGGGCGAGTGGATTTAACCCCCGGGCGAGTAAATATTGGCCCAAGCAGCACACGTTTTTGTGTGGCGTGTAGATTTTTTGGTGATTTGTCAACCACTGTATATATATATATATATATATATATATATATACATATACATATACATATACACACACACACACTACTTATTTTGCGAAAGTCACATATATACAACATGCTCTAAAAATGTTTAACAGTTTTTTTCATTTCTACTTGAGCTCATTGAATCATCCTCGTTATTTACTATGGAACAAATAGAAACCATTGAGTTCTCTCCACAACCATATAAAATTACAAGATAATCTCTCAATATCTTGAGGCTACATTATATTCAAAATGTTCTAGTGTTTTTTAAATACAGTATCAGCGATTCCACGTTAAAATTTAGACCAGGGGTGGCCAACTCCAATCCTCAAGGGCCACCAAAAGGTCAGGTTTTCTGGATATCCCCGCTTCAGCACAGGTGGCTCAATCAGTAGCTCAGTCGAAGACACACGAAAAGCATTAAAGTACTACAGGATGTAGCATCTGAGTTAAAAGCACAATCTATACAAGAAAATCTATATGTAGACTCTCAAAGCTCTGAATAGACGAAATCCACACCCTCCTCAAATGTTCTTCTGACATCGGATTCATCTCTGTCCTCCATTGCTTGATTTGTTTTGCACGATCAGAGACAGTAGAAAGTGGACAGTACAAAGACCCTCTGTTGTAGTAAGGACTCACTTGAAGGTAATGGCTGTTTAGCCTTTTGTGTGCGGGAGGGGCCGTGATGCCTGAGTGCCATGGCCCCTTCGACACAGTGCGGTCATGTGACCACAGTGGCCACTTTGAGGAAACGGAAGAGTAAGGATCCTCCCCTCACATTGCAGATTGAGTGCATCGCTCCATAGGAACGCAGGACGAGATCTACAGTAACCCAGAAAAAAACAAGCCATTTGAGCATGATGTAGTTACTATGTCATGGGGCTAGTCACTATGATTTAGTGACTATATCCTTTGGCACTCAAAGGGTTAAAGCAGCTTTCCTTCAAAATTCTTTGTTTTTTTAATTTATTGTTTAATTTATCAGTTTTGTAGTATGACATAATACTATATTATATAATACAATTTTGTTTTCACTCTTGATGCTTTTTAAATGAGTTTTAATGTATTAAACTACATTGGGTTGCTGTAGCAGAAAGACACTTGCCCTGCACTCCTGTTGTTCCTATGGATAATTTTCTCATCCAGTTATTTTGAGGTGAGTGGCTTCTCTGTGGCCCTAACTGCCACCGCATAATAGCAGTAGACACGGAGAAAAATAGCCGCACACTTCTTTCAAAAGATCCTTAGATTACATTTTGCAATTCAGTGAGACAAATTCCATTTTCTGCACTCGCCGCACTCGCGTCTTAAGGCGGAAAGGTTGGAAGACATGCCACGTCATGACATCGGTATTCCGATGTACACAGCGCGTGATTTGTTTAAAAAACGGCCACTGCATCTGTATGCTGAGCATGTGACCTAGGCTGAGTGCAGCTCAACCCAGTTATAGCGCTGTCCTCTGGGGCCACCCAATCCGACCACGCACCACGCAATAACCGGGGTCGCGCTAATTTTTTTTTTAAATGGACGCGCGTGCCCGATCGGGAGGAGGGGGGAGGAGGGTGGAGGAGGGGGGACGAGGTGGAGTGAGGCGTCGGCAGCCCTACACGTCCCCTAGCAGCCACCATACTTCTCCCAGCATTCCCCACACTCCCCTCAGCAGCCTCACTTCCCCCAGCAGCTCTGCACCATCCCACCACCGATTTCCCCTCCCCCCAGCAGCTGACACCAAAGGTAGGGGGGAAGGGAGGGGCTGTGTGCGTGCAGTGTGCTGTGAAAGTGTGCGGTGAGTGTGTGCAGTGTGCTGTGCAGTGTGCTGTGAGTGTGCAGTGTGTGCTGTGAGTGTGCAGTGTGTGCTGTGAGTGAGTGCAGTGTGCTGTGAGCGTGTGCAGTGTGTGCTGTGAATGTGTGCAGTGTGTGCTATGAATGTGTGCAGTGTGCTGTGAGTGTGTACAGTGTGCTGTGAGCGTGTGCTGTGAGCGTGTGCAGTGTGTTCTGAGTGTGTGTAGTGTATGCAGTGTGCTGTGAGTGTGTGCGAATTTTTATTTATTTTTAATATTCGGGGGCCACGCTCAAACCGCGTGGTAAGCGAATCCGCGTTATAGCGGATCGCGCTATAACGGGGTTGAGCTGTATATATGTTATATCTAGAGTACTTACATGAGGACTGTTTATTGGGAATTAGTTGCTTCACTATAGTACATGTTACCATCTAATAATATGTTTATTTGGTGTTAGCTTCACATATATCTGCTTACATTGTATCACACAGGGATTGTGCTGTTCCAGCAGGTTTTTGTATAATAGACCGGCTGGTCTCAGTAGTGTACGGCTAATTGTATAACTTGTATCCCCCTGAGGAAGGTCCCATTTTGGAGGGCCGAAACGTTGGGTTTCTTGATGTACCATTATTTTCACCAATACACTTTGTGAAGTTTTCTACAATTGAGTGCTGTCTCTTGCTTTACCAGACCTTGGAACGGTAACGTATGTATGTATGTATGTATGTATGTATGTATGTATGTATGTGTATATATATATATATATATATATATATATATATACACACATATATATAAATATATATATTTATTTATTTATTTTTCTTCTAACCATTGTATTGAAATCTGCCAGAAGATTTGGTTGTGAAATGCGTGATTATTTTTAAAAAGCTGATAAAAGAAACATTTTTCTTTCAGAAAATTATTTTAAGTGGTTCTGTAGCTTTAAAAAATAAAGCAAAACAAATGTAAAAACTTCAAAAACATCACCCAAGCCTGTATATATTTGTTAAATTAGTAATAATACTGATTGGTACGGTATCATAAGGCAGAAATTGTCAATATGATTTTTTCTTCCACATTTTCTTTGGTTTTAATTACACACGCCAGAGTTCTGCTAGTGATAGAACAAGAGCCAACACATCCAAGGTATTCAGTTCAGCGAGAGAGATTTTATAATGCTTAGTGTGTGTTATAAATTATGCTATACATAAATAACACTGTTTATGATACTTAACAATTGAGTGACATAGATCTGTACCCATATTATCTGTTATGATTTATAGTGAAGGTTCTTACAGCAAAAAAAAACATTTTGGATTATGCAAATATATGCTTGTCAGCAGCTCTTTCGTGTGCTCCTGAAGGCGGGTTTTGAATAGTCTCATCTTGGTTCTTTTTTCCCCACCTGGAAAGCAGCCAGCCTCTGTCAGGCGTTCACTGGGGAGTGCTGTGGTGCTCAACTCCAGTCCTCAAAACCCTCCCACATGTCAGGTTGTAAGGGTATCCCAACTTTAGCACGGGTGGCTCAATCAGTCCCTGCTTCCGCACTGGTGGCTCAATCAGTCCCTGCTTCCGCACTGTGGCTCAATCAGTCCCTGCTTCAGCAGAGCTGGCTCAATTAGTCCCTGCTTCAGCACAGGTGGCTCAATTAGTCCCTGCTTCAGCACAGGTGGCTCAATTAGTTCCTGCTTCAGCACAGGTGGCTCAGTTAGTCCCTGCTTCAGCACAGGTGGCTCAATTAGTCTCTGTTTCAGCACTGGTGGCTCAATCAGTCTCTGTTTCAGTACAGGTGACTCAGTCATCGGCTGAGCCACCTGTGCTAAAGCTGGAAAATCCTTTAAACCTGACCTGCTGGGGGGTGTTGAGGACTGGGGTTGAGCACCCCTGCTGTAGTATACCACCAGTTATCCAGACGCCTGAAACTATTTTTCAACGTTCCAAATGTCTATTTATGTTAGAGCAGTGGATATTTGTCCTGATTATGCCAACACTGGAGTGGCCAGACTGGTTACTGGGATAAAGCATTAAGCCCACCTTCCAAATCCTGTGACTCAGTAAAAAAAGAATGTTGTACAGAAACGTTATCTCTGCCATTCTCAGAGGTCTGAAAGACAGAAGGCTGATACAGAATATAGGAATATAGGCCAGACCCTATCAAGCCAGATAAATTATTCGGTATGTTCCTGTTGACATTGTGCAGCACTTCCTCTTGCAGGGAATGAAAGTATTTCCTGTTTTGGAAATGTTTCCCTTTTAGAGTACATGGTGCCAAATTAATATGCGCATCATTAAATTAGGTGTTCGGAGTTGTTGCCATTCTGTCTTTTTTTTTTTGCAAAAAAGTATCTAATTCTGATTGTGTCTTTCTAGGGATTATAGTACAGTACGAAGCTGAAAATGTTGTTCGAGATACTCTTTTGCCATCCCCACAATAGATTTTTAAAAAGGCGCTGTTAATGAGCTCAGCAGTTTAACAAGACCACAAACAGAATCCCTCCCAGTATGTCTGTGCAGACTAGAATGGTGTCTGTGCTGAAGGATTACCAACCTGTTCAGCAAGTTCAAATATTGTACTGCTCAGCATTAACGTTCGGTCTATAACAGGATCCCAATGATTTTTGATCAGTTACATTTTGTAGCAACATTAACACTTGTGTATATATATATATATATATTGTGCCGTGTGTGAGGGAGAAGATCTTAGTGGAGAGCTGTCAAGCATAAGAACGGGGACCCAGAGGCATTGTAACGTGTAGCTCACCACAAACAAAGCGCGACCGCGGTGCTGAGGTAGGGAATTGAGGTAACGCCAACCCACAGCCACGCGGGCGCACCTAGAATGTAGATTGGTCGTGCAAGCCAGGTCAGGAGTATAGACGTGAGAATAGTAGAGGGTACTTGCCAGGTCAGGATTGGAGAGTAGCGGATCGTCGGGGTACGTAGCCAGGTTCAGGATTGGAGAGTAGAGAAAGGTAGGTGCAAATCCGGATCAGGAGAGGAGAGGTGCGGAGTCCAATGTACGTATCAGGGTCAGGCAGCGGCAGGATCAACAGGAAAGGCAAACACGACAAGGCAGGAGAATACAGGAACAGGATGTAGCAAGATACAGCGTCACACAAAACTATGCTCAGCAATGAGAGTCTGGAGCAAGAGGGTATAAATAGGGAGATCCTCCAATGAAGAGCCAGGGCGGTATCAGGAAACTGAATCTAATAGGCTGCTGGTGCACGCAGGTGTGCCCTATGATGCAGCCTGATCAGGCATGGAGGCGGGACCGAGCGCGCGCCGACTTGCGCGTCACTGACATCAGGGGGAGGAGCCCAAGTCACTCCCACGCCGGTCCTGGCCGTCACCAGGGCGGGGGCGGAGACTGGGGTGTGAGTCAGAGGGGAGGCTGGAAGAACGCACTCGCCACACGCCAGAGCGGGGACCGGAGGTGGCAGACAGGCCGCGCAAGATCCACGCGCGTAACGGGGCCGTGAGACTGACATCCTGGGTGTCCATGGCAGCAGGTGTTTCCAGGTGAGGAGATGGTCTCCGGCCGCTAGGATGGCGGATCCTCACAGGCATGAAAGGACTATGCCTTACCTCTATCACTGGTCCCTGCAGTCCTCTAGTTTTTAAAGGAAGAAAAAAGAGGTCCTCCAGCTCTTAGACTCAAGTCATAGTCCCAGATGTGTATAATAGGGGAAAAAACAAAAATATAAATAATGGTATAGTGTGGAAATAGTTCAAAGTTATACCATATATTAATTAATATTTAAATGTACACTTACATGTGGCTTGATCACACTAGGAAAAAAAAGAGACGAATCCTCCCAAAACGTCCAGTATGATGACTTAAAAAGTAGAGAAAAAAAAGGGACATGGCATAATAAAATGTATTAACAATAGATAGATTAAAATAAGATGCACTCACAAACAGCTAATTCACATGGGCATTTATGAATAGCTTTCAAGCATAGTGTCCATTTTGGCTCAGCTCTCCCACGTCTGTCCCTCCGCTTCTTTGGCTTTGAGGTATTTCTGTGGTGCCTGTCTCAGTCTTTTGCCCCTCTGGATCCTGTGCTTGGCAATGGCTCCCCCGGCTCGTGCACTGCCCGGTCGCAGCTCTCTTTTGCCGGTTCCTTCCCAGGAACTGGATTGCGCATGCGCACAGATGTCTGTCGGGGTGTTGGGTGAGCAGAGATCGCATCCAGTCTTCAGCTGCTGGCGTCAGTTTATAGATTGAAATGCCTGTTTTGATCAGACACAATGTGAGTGTGTTTTATCTATAATTATTTTTATAAAGCTTTTTGTATCAGTCTGCACTATCTCTGGCCTCCTATATTGCCACATTAAGGTCTTATCCAGTGAAGTGGGTTACCTGTCTGCTACACACCTGTGGGGAATTTGTGTCTTAACAACACAAAGATACCTTTATGGGAATTATGAAAGATTGAAATTGGTAAGTACAAATTTCATTGGAATTGGGAAGAAGGCTGTTTCCTTAAAACATATTGCACTATTTGTGGTGTGTTTGGTCTTTCATATATCTGCGCTCCCCCTCCATCTGGATAACGGAGACAACACGAGGATTGAGGAAGCAATCAACTGTGGGGTGGAAGCTGCAAACTTCATTTGTCTGTATTGTATGTATATATATATATATAAACCATAATACTGAGTTAAGTTATGGTGAGTAAAAAAAGTGACAAAAACCCTCCATAGGAAAGCAAATATGCAAATACAACTGTATGCTCATCTGCATGTCTTAGGCAGGTCTGCAACCCCGCCTTTCCCCATTATCACCCAGCATACAGCACTTCCACTGCAGCAAGGGATTCTGGGAAATGACATGCAAATGAGCACACAGTGTCACTTTTTGCCTCAAAAACCATTTTTAACATGGTTCCCTATAGGCTTAAGCTTGCTGCATGGTCACAGCTTTGAGCACAGCCAGGGTTAAGGTGCATACCCAGAAAACCACCCACAGACAGCTGTTTCGACCTTAATGGGTCTCATCAGTGTGGGGTTGATTTTAACTGGGTATGCAAAGAGGCTATGGGATAGGCTATACCATAATACTGAGTTAAGTTATGGTGAGTAAAAAAAGTGACAAAAACCCTCCACAGGAAAGCAAATATGCAAATACAACTGTATGCTCATCTGCATGTCTTAGGCAGGTCTGCAACCCCGCCTTTCCCCATTATCACCCAGCATACAGCACTTCCACTGCAGCAAGGGATTCTGGAAAATGACATGCAAATGAGCACACAGTGTCACTTTTTGCCTCAAAAACCATTTTTAACATGGTTCCCTCTTTGCATACCCAGTTAAAATCAACCCCACACTGATCAGACCCATTAAGGTCGAAACAGCTGTCTGTGGGTGGTTTTCTGGGTATGCACCTTAACCCTGGCTGTGCTCAAAGCTGTGACCATGCAGCAAGCTTAAGCCTATAGGGAACCATGTTAAAAATGGTTTTTGAGGCAAAAAGTGACACTGTGTGCTCATTTGCATGTCATTTCCCAGAATCCCTTGCTGCAGTGGAAGTGCTGTATGCTGGGTGATAATGGGGAAAGGCAGGGTTGCAGACCTGCCTAAGACATGCAGATGAGCATACAGTTGTATTTGTATATATATATATATATATATTTTTTTTTTTTTTCACTCACAGAAATCACATTCACGGATGTGATATGTACCGCATTTGTTGAAACACTTGATACACTTATATATTTATTTCTGTATTATATAGAATCTATATCTTATTGAAAGATATCACCTAATTATATCTAAGCGCCACGTATTGATAATCATTCTTTTTGCATGAAACATATGAGAGCCTGTAAAAATGTATCTGTGTGTGTTGTCACCTTCTAGCCTCACTGGATCTGCAAACGTCGTGGTTCCCTGGGCATCCATACACCAGTATTTGTAAGTGGTATTATTCATTCTTTTGAAGCCTGAGTAGGTTGAGAGAACACGAGAAAACAACACATGGGTTAATGTAACTTTAATTCTCTCCAGCACCATCTCGTACACATTGTCATATTGGAATACTTCCGTTGCCATACTGTACGTTAGCGCCCATAATGCAGCCGACAATAACCCAAATGGAACTTTAAGTAGTGTTTCACTGTATAGCCCTCTCCAGGAAGTTGTGTCTAATGAAAGCATCCTTGCGCCCATCGCTGGACAGGTCACTTCCATGATTCCTACTGAATCTGCATAACTGTAAAAACATTGTACCATCTGTAATTAAGCTAAGAAGCCGTCCTGACCTGCAAACTGTGTTTTGTGGGAGGAACTACAGAGTAACGTATATCTAACTGCAACCTTCTAACATCTAAAAAGGGAGGGGGGTAATAACTTGGCTGCATCACAACCAAATCCAAAACCCAGGGGATGTAGGCCCACGTAGGGGGAAAAAGTGGGCTTGTAAAGGTTAAGTGCGCTTTGCACTGGCCGACTTACAGGTAGGGGTCTGCAGTGAATTACGCGACCGGGCAAAACTTATTTATTTCTCTTTTAATGGTCTACTTTGTGGCATTTCGTTGTTTACAGACAGGCTGAACCTTGTATTTGCACATCTGACTTCATACCTAAACCCACCTTGTATTTGCACACCTGACTTCATACCTAAACCCACACGAATATGTATAGCTGTATATATACTGTATACACCTCTTTATTCCCCTCCCTCTGATTACTTTCATATATTTAATTTTTTTAAGGTAAGATTCTATATAGGTCTTTTGGGTTTCCCACCATCTGGTTAAAATCTCCTATTTATGACTGTTGCAAAATCAACTTTCCATAAAGATTATACAACTCCTCTTCTCTTTGGTCATCTGGTGGGGGAGATCTCGATTTGTTCTTTATCCAACCTTTGTTCCCCAGGCTGTTCTCCTGATGGCAATGTGGGTTATTCTGGTCAAGACCAATTGTTCTGTTAGGTCAATTCTTGTGTCATGAGATTTGGTCCGATGGTGCCCGTCATATGTTGTGCTATTTGTTTATTCTAACATCCTCTGCTCCTTCAACGAGGTTCATCAAGGCATCCCAACCTGTTGCTATTCTCTTCTTGGGGGGGGGGGGGGGGAGGGGGAGCCGCTGGCCTGTTCCTGTCCAGGGATCCGCGAGGCACGGCCTGTGTTAGGCCCAGGTCCTTCACTAGTTCTGCTTCTTGTAAGTTTTTAGCCATTCTCAGTTGGCCACCATACCATTTAGACAGAGGGGAAACCCTTACCTATACTTAGCATCTATTGCTCTTGTTGCTGCTGCGTTGTAAAAGGTAATAGTTCCCTCCTCCGTGCCAATGTGATTGGTTTGCGATCCGGGTAAATTTCCAGCTTGGTCTCTTCAAATTCTGCAGCTTTTAGTAAATCCTCTTTAACTGTAAGGCTCTAGTTGGTCTACTTGTGCAGGTATACCTCTGATCCTGAGATTATTTCTATGAGGCTTGTTTTCAAGATCTTGATTTGTGTCCTGTAATTCCGCTATCACTTCTCTGGATTCTTGACTGTTTGTGCCAGTGATTCCTGCACAGCTACTAGCTTGTTAGTTTTACGTTCCAGATGATTTGTGCATTCCCCTACGTAGGTGATATCCCCGTCAGTATCCCTTAGAAGCTATTTGTAGTTCTGTAGTTCCTCTTTAAATACTGCCTTTATGTTATCAAAAAGGCCTTTCACATCCACATCCTTTCACCCCCTCCATGTGGTGGGCTGCTCCGCACTGCACTCTGCCGCATTGGCTTCCTCACTGTGCGTGCCGCCATCTTCCCTCTGCTCTTGGACCCCTTCCTGTCTTCTAAATAAAATCAGTTACCTCCGGCATCGCTTGGTTCTTTTCCAGTTTCAGGGGCATTTTCTGGGGCTCTTGACCTTTCCGGAGGCTTCCGTGTGAGTGCGAGGACATCTTCTGCGTTTTAGGTCGCTCCGTTTTCAGCGATTCGCCCGGTCACGAGCGGAGCTCCTTTACTGAGCAGCCTCTGCTGATCGCATTGCGCATGCGCCCCCGGAGTGACATGTTTAAATTGTTAAATGTAAATGATTGTTTTTTTTTTTCCTCCAGAATTCAACACCTGTAAGTATTTTGTAATCAATTATTTTTTACGTTAGTTTGTAAACATGATCAACGAAGCCTTGGGAGGGATTTGATTTCCTATAGATAGTCTCAAGAACCTGCCCAGTCAACCCCTCTATAATTCTCTCCCTCATCTTAATTCGCTCTTTAATGAGGGCAGGGTGGGATAAAGGCAGAGGAAATGCATGCTGGACAAACGCTCCCATTCAGAGATTCAGAAGAAAATGAATTTCTACTTAGATTCTAAATAAACAAAAAAAAAAACAATAGCATATTTGCTTTAAGCATAGTTACATCTGTTTTAGGAAGACATTTTAATATGTAATATTCTTTTTTTTTTTTTTATTATTGATTTTCTGTCACCTCTCAGTGAATATAGGCCACAATATACACACATATATTGTAACCCACAATTGTAAAGGTACATGTAGAAATATTTATATATACACTATATAAAGATAATCCACATATAGATTAGCAGAATGGTAAAACATCACACATAAAATGTACAGAATAATATATATGAAGAATTGTTGGGGGCGTTGGGTTGCTGTTTTCAGCCTGTGGTTTCCTCAGGATGTAATCATTACATCATGGGGATTGGCACTCCGGAGCCACATGGAGGGCAGGCCACGATCTGCCTCTTCTGTTTCTTGCAAGATGGCCCCCATAGTCATGTGACCGCACTTCACCGGAGGGACCCTTCCAACACTCAAAGGGTTAGTGTGTGCCTTGTGTGAATGTGTAGTTACAGTAAGGTAACAAAGGGAATAACCTAAACAAAAACGGAAAATACATTTTTTTTCCTGTATCACTACTCTTTAGAAATGCTATTCTACTCCAGTGACTCTGGATAAAACAATGTAGGGAGTATTTCCTGTCTGTTTAATTAAAATGATGATCAACAAGAAAAAGTAATATTGGAGGATATTAAATAGGATTACTGTTTTGAAGCCATGCAAAGGGCAGTAATAAAAGTAGGTAATGAAAAATGTTTCTGTCATTGACTAGATGATATTTTTTGTTTTTCTCTAAAAATATCAACCATACATCAAGCCATTATTTGGGGCATTTGGTGGAACATTGAACAACTGGAAAATGTATGCATGTGTTATTTTCTTGGCAGCAGTGCTATCTAGGAAAACACTTGTCACTTGTTTAACTGGGTGAGTAAGTAGCACTCAGTCACATTACAGCAATGCATTTGGTGACACACGGTGTATCCTATTGGGGTCGTTGATGATGTGATTGCAAATAGCCATAAAGAGGATGAGCTGTATGTGATTTTTCTTTCTTTGTTCGGCTAACCAATAATAGGCTTTATGATGAACACCTATTTTTTTATCGCCCCTTTGAGGGGAGTCAAGGACATGTTACCCACAGGTCATAGAATGGTGGACCCAGAAGAGACCACAGATGTCATCTTGTCTTGAACCCATGAATGTACAGCTTTATCTTTACTACCCTTGACTATTAAATCTAGAACCTGTTCTTCCAAACTTTATATAGGCGCATTCACGGGACATTTGCCGTATTCACAATTCGTTAGGCAGTGTGAAGGGTCTTTTTTACTTATTTTTCCACTTGTTTACGTTGATCCCTAGTTCTTTTATACATTTCCCACTTATTTAGTCAGCTTCTAGGGCTTTTCTCTTTCAGTTCTTTAAGCAGTTTTTACAGTTTTGTCTACTTTTTCACTTCGTTGAGTGGCTTCTCAAGTATGTTCAACTATTTGAAAAGCTTTTTTTCAGGTAAGGGGACATGTGGGGAAAAAAATGTAGTGATAATTGAGTCATTTATGTAGTGAAAAACAGATGAACTTATATGAATACTTAATTTTGCAAGTACGGCTCATTTGCATGCTAATTTGCAAAAGATACATTCAAATATTGTTTTGGAGCCGCTCCAGCTTTGCCTCTTTTTCACAATTTTTGCAGGAAAAGATGGCCAACGCACAATCTTTGGAGTCTACTGAATTGAGATTAAAATGGTGGAAAAGATGTCACATGGCTCTGACTTCTTAAAATGCCAACATATTTATCCAATTGGCTATTTACATTCAAGGAATTTTGTGCAACTGTGTAAATGTCACATACCCTATTAACCTTGTCTGTGCTGGGAAGGCTGCAATGCACTGCTAGAGACCTATTCATCTGTTACTTAAAGGTGTATCATCACAAGAAGCCCTCAGCAGCTGCCAGTGCCATAAACACAGTGCCGCCGTAACCAGGAACAGAGGGATAATATTGCTTCCTCATTATTAAGTTCCACTCTGCGGGCGCTCATAGCATGAAGCTGTTCCCTTAATGTGCTCTCGTAATAATGAGGTCGAAGATCAGCACCATCCTTTCATCATAGTCATTTCCAGGTCTTGTTTCTGCTACATCTCTGCTGTAGATGAGTCACGTCGCTTGCACGGGCACAAGATCAAAAAGGATGGGCGTAGGACAGAGAAAAGATCACTACCTGAATCCACTAATGGTGTGCTTTCATCTCATCTAAAGCAGCAGGGCCACTTACCAAGGCATGCTGCATCCCCAACATGGTTAAAGCCCTGAACTGTGTGACTAACTCATCTGACTTGTCCGATTGTTCATGTTTAGTTACGTTAGTGAACATTCAGCACCTTATATGTTCTGCGAAAATGTGATCGCTGCAACTTTGGAGTCTCTGCAGATTCCTTTTTGGCTCTAAAAAAGGGTTGTAAAAACATTCTGAACAGTTTTCTACACTTGCAGTATGTCCCAAAGCAAACAGCACAATGGCAAATATCAGAGAACATACCCTACTCTACACTGCATTTGCTAGGAGCATAGCAGTAACTATGGAGACGAATCTCCTGCAGTAAATGTCACACCGGCAAATTACAGAGAAACTCTTATTTTGCATCTTTAAGGCAGCACACCGTGCGCTACCCTCAATTCTTAGCTTATCTGATTGGTGGTCTCCTGGGCTCAGTGGAAATCCCACTTCCAATAGAAAGTTGCAATGTGGGCTTCTGGTTCCGGCGATGATGCAGGCAGACGTGACCGACTAGAGCTCCATGGGGAGCTCTGACAAACTACCCCCCAAATACACTCAAAAGGCTGAAATGTGTACAAATCAACTAGATTGATGAACCTTACACTGCTAATTCACGTATAGATAGGTATCTTACCTCTTTGACTGGGAAAATAGCGCCGAAGCAGAGGTCTGAAAAACAGGAAAAGAGGAGGGAGTTAAGAGGCTTGGTGGGGACCATGTGTGCAGAAGAGCAGGGGTCTGTGCAAAATGCATCTGCAGCACAGCTTGCTCTAATAGTCACGCGTACTCGCGCCCCTGCTGCATAAACAGTTTCACTCATTAAAACAAGTCTTTGAAGACTTTAAGAATAATTTGTCACAACAACATATTAAACTAGTGAAACTGGAACAAGAAACTAATAATCTAAATGGAGAACTGGAACAAGCTATTCAATTGGCACAGCTGCAGAAAACTAATGCAGACCTAGCAGCAAAAGTGGACGATCATAAACAAAACTAGATGGAGTACCCTTAGAAGACCACCGCGTCTACTGGGAGTTGTCTGAGGCCAGACTACTTATGAAGGTAGAATAGGCCTACAGAGCACTTTGAGACCAAGATTTTTCATGCTAACGCTCCTTCACTTTAAAAATACTCAGAATCCAGAAGAAGATAGGAATTCTCTGGTATCTGCGCCAGGCTGGTAAACATGAAAACCATTTTTTACCTGATGTATCCGACAAAGTAAAAAAATAATGATGAAAGGTGGGCCGCAAACCTTCTCCACGCCGGAGGAAGAAGAGGACTTGATTAAGGCTGTCATCACAGATGGAGACGAACATGGTTGAACAACTGCAATAAATAGATATACTGAACCAGCTTTCGTAAAAGAGGTATGTTGACCGGACACTGGTAGAGTACCCCCAGACGTCAATATATAGCTGTATCAAATAATTGCATGCTCATCACGTAATAGTCTTGTTGCAAATGATTGCTTGTACATCATATAATAGTCTTATGGTCCCACAATACAGAGTGACACACTATTCTCATTTGCATGTCATTATCCCTGACTGCAGGGGAAGCGCTGTTTGTTAAGCGACAATGGTGAAAGACAGAGTTGCAGACCTGTCTAAGACATGTAAATGCACCACAAGGGGTATTTTTATTTACTGTACACAATATAGTTAACATTTTCAATTTGTATGCTGTAGTTGACCAAGCACAGGTCTTGCAATTGTCCTCAGACATCAACACCAGATAATTGTTGGATATTCAACTGCTGAATAGCATAACAAAATTCTTCATATAGTATAACCAGCTTCTCACATCATGATTCACTTAGTTGCGGCGGCCGTGTACATTGCAACACTTGCACTGTAAGCTTTTCAGTGGGATTACTGATAATACCAGCAAACAACAAATTGTTCAAAATTGTTCTCGGCCCATCAAAGATCTTATATAACGATTGTTCATCTGGTTGCATGCACATTTCGAAGATGTTTGTGTGAGCTTGAGTCTCACTGCAAATTTCTTTCAAGGATAGTTTATTGTAACTTGTCCCACTAAACCACCAGGCAGCGCTGAGCTGTTTCCCATACAGACTACAAAGCATCTTATCAGAGAATCTGTCTTATCCTGAGCTTTTCTGACGAGGTACTTAACAGCCATTTTAAATTAGGTATCAAACAAATCTTTTCATCAGTAAGCATTGTAAAAACTAGAGAAGGGAAATCAGACATTGTATTACATAATCTAGACAGGGAATCTTAAAATGAATAATAATTCATAAAAATAAAAAAAATAAACATGACATTGCACCTTAAACTTTTACTCTTTTGGATACCCGACGGCACTTGAACTCCACTGAATTTCCTTTAGTAGCCATCACATGGCCGCAACCTCTTCCCGACAGATGTTTTTCATCAAGCTCGACACAATTATCCACTACAATAAAGGCATTTTAATGAGTGTGTACCTGGTACGTTAATAGGACCTCTGGCGTGCTAGGACCAGTGTCATCCCAGGTACATCTACATGGCAAAGAAAAGGTTAAAGGGAACCCACTTAGGTCCACTGGTCATGTCCAGTGAGAAGTCACAAAAACATTTTTGTGGTTGGATTTCGCCTGGACACAGACATTTGAAAAATAGCAAAGTCAAAACTGGGCAAGTGGTAAACTTCATAGAACCTGACTCACAGAAGACAATCTACATTCATAGCCTAGATCCTATTGTTTTTTTTATTAAGCTGCTATTACTTTCTCCTTTTGCTTCTGATCACATAGCACGCTTTGAAATCAGGCCTTTTTTCTATGTTTGAGAAATATAGCTGTTAAAAATGGCAGCAGAGATTTTCTAACATTTGCTTTATTACGTGTCCCTGATCACTGCTTACCCAGATATACGCCCCCCCCCCCTCTCCTTACCATCTGTAGAAAGAGCTGTGTGTATTGCACAGTTCATTTTTATTGTTCATTTCACAGCCCAAATTGGCAGACCGGCTCATGTCCTGAATTGGGGGTGTGATTATAACTTGTACGTTCAATAAACATCCAGCAAACAGTTGCTTGACTTTGAGCATAAAATTACCTCGTTTTAAATCACTTCGACACAAAAGCACTATATACATATTTATTTAATTACCTGGTCTAACACTCTTGAACTCTCTTTTCTGTATTTATACAGAAACAAAATAAATGTAAGTTATTTATTTCCTGCATTCATACACCGCTGCTGTTCTATTGTTGTACAAAGGCATTATTCGAGTCACATTTTTAAGGAATTACTTAATGAAATGTTCATGGTAATTGCTAAATTGTTCATGCTTGTTTTTTTTTTCTTTAGTGATTCCCAGGAACACAATAGGACAAATTAAATATAGTGATGCTAAGTACACAAGGGATGTTAAAAACCCCAATTCTGCAATATTCAACATAATGAATAGTGTCAACACCAGTCACCCTTATTGTTATGTTGCATACCTCAGCTGAAAACACAAATGTATCGGCTATTTTAGTTCATGATGCTCTTGGCAATGCTTGTATTGTTCACCTTTTCATTTAATGTTGTTCAGAATTTATTTAGAATGTCATTTGTAGCTACATACAAAGCTACAATGTCTGCATGCAGAATTATTTTACAATCCTTTTTTTTAGAGCAAAAGAGATGACCAAACACGCTGAACCTAGTACACAATACAGATTATATAGGAATAAGTAATAAGATAATTGATTCAGGGTGCAAGTAGGATAAACATGTTTTGGGTCTAAAAGGCCCTACTAATTGAACTCGCTGTGGATATGAAAATCAATGACTAAATGAGTCCAGAGGACGTAATGAATCTCTGCCGCTCCTTTGGATATACAATATCCTGGAGTATTCACCAACTCTATAACAGTAGATTTGATCCTTGTCCACAGTCTGCAAAATACATCATCTAGGCTCAGATTGTGTTAAAGAGCTCAAAATGATCCATAACCAGACTCTAGCTACAGAATCCCACTAGGGGGCAGAGGTCTCAATTGGTCAAAAATGTTAATCAGCAAAACATTGAATCATTAAATCATTGAGTCTTTTGAAAGTCTCAAATATATAACAGCTATTGTGATGAACTATATAGCTGAATATACATTTGAAGATACATCGCATTACGTAGATCAGGGGGGGGGGCGCAAACTTTTTTTCCTGTCCCCACCTGCCGGCAGTTCCCCTCTCTCCATGCCCCCCCCCACCCCGCTTGCTCCGGCGTTGGCATGACGTCACGTTGCCATGGCAATGTGCCGTCACATGACCTCGCGCCGTCATTTGACGCCGTCTAAGAAGCCGCCGGAGCCAAGGTAAGTCAGGTTTACAGAGGCCCTGCAGCTCCACTTAATTTAAGTGCCTTCAGGAAGCGCGCGGGGCCTCTGTAAACCCCGCGACCCCCGCAGTCAGTCTCGCGCCCCCCCCTGGGGGTCGCGCCCCGTTTGCGCACTGCTGACATAGATGACAATAAAGAATCATTGTGCATGCCCAAAAAGATGGAACCAAATATGTAACAAACAATCAATGTTATATATATATATATATATATATATAACATTGATTGTTTGTTACATATTTGTATATATGTTAAGCCAGGTCCCCCGTGGGTGTCTGCTGTTCCGCGACCCCTCACCTGTTTTCTCCGCTGCCGCGGGTCACTCGCTGGACCCCCCGGCACTTCTGGAGGGTGGGGGCCAGTGCAGGGAGCGCTTTGCCGTTCCGGCGGTCCCCGAGCAGGGCGCCGCCATCTTGATGCAGGTCGCGCATGCGCAGTAAGTCCCCGGCGGCCCTGCAGAGATCGCGCATGCGCAGGACAGCGCGAGGAGAGCCCGCGAAACCCTAGCCTACCAGGGAAGGCTCTAGGCAGGGACTACGAGTCCCCTGAGCCTCTGCGCGCCCGACGTGATGCCAGGGAGCCAATAGGGCTTAGGATCTCCTTAGAGGGGGAGAATAGATACTTTTCGCGCTCTGCAGAACGGCAGTTGGAGCTAGGAGGGAGCAGGAAGGGTGTAGGGAGCAGGAGAAGCTCCTGCACCAGGTAGGTTTCCCAATCCCAGGTAGGTCCCAACTCACCCTCAGGCTAGTGGGTAATTGACAAGGGACGGCCCTAGGTTAGGGACGCTGCCCTTAGGTTCGTGAGGTGCCTTATTGTCCGGTCACAGCGGTCAGTGCTGTGAGGGCGGACAAGAGGGCATAGGGTTAGGTTGCAGTGCGTTGCTGCAGGGATTAGGAGAGGCAGGTAGCGTGAGGCAACTGGGGGGGTCATCGCGGTAACCAATCCGGGGACCATGGCCCAGGGCCGCGTTACGAGTAGTGTGGGTGCAGGGGGTCAGGGACCTACCTGCATAGCATAGGCGACCCCGTAGGCCCCAGGAGTTTTCCCCTAAAGTCATGCAAGGTTGCTGTGCTGTAGGGACGGCCTATAGTACAGCGAGTGTCACGTTGGTTCACGGAGTCAGTTAAGGACTTCTTTGGTTACGCTGCGCATCCGTGCAGAAGGTTTGGCGCCGTTCTTCATTGCAGCTGCAGAGGCTATCCTGGTGGGATCGTCCTGGAGAGGGGTTCCGGTGTTCTTTGGTCGCCGGATCCTTTGTGAAGCCAGTTGCAGATCCGAGCACGGGAGTGCTCGGCAGGTACTCTAAATCTACAAGTGCACCAACAAGGCCTATCACACTCACAAGGGACATAGTGGCTGCGCAGTCACACATATCATTCTTACTAGGGAGGTGAAGGAGGAGGTGGAGGTAGCGTCCTGCATGACGCCGTGTATAGTGTCGCCGCTAGGGAGGGACACCGGTTAATATATGTACATGTGTATGAGATTGCCTGCCAGTAATGTCATTGATTGTTTTACCTACGTGTGGAGTGATATATATATATTTCCTGCGAGGAACCACTCCCCCTCTGGTGGGAGCCATCGCAGGTGGAGGCGCTGCACCCAATATAGTATTGCGCGAGCAACCCCAGGCTCTCCGTGGCAGAGACTTAGGCCCTGTGAGCCTACAGGTAGCACAGCACATGGTAGCCGCTTGCTAGCGATAGGAAGCAGGGTTACATATGTGTAGACATTATGTCTGCAGATCAACTTAGGTGTATAGACTCAAACAAATTTCACAGGAAATGTTAAAATTCCCAATCCATATTGATGCCCGCCGGATGCAGTGTGTCCATGGTAAATATCCAGAACATCTCCCGCTTATTCAGCAAGTTCAATCTGTCTCCCCTCCGAAGTGGGGCATGAACGTGCTCAACACCTGAGACGGAGAAGTTCCGGATACCACCAACTGGACAATTCGTAAAGTGTCTCGGTACAGAATGTAAAAGATCTCCCTTTTTAATGGAATGGACGTGTTCCATTATCCTTGTTTTTAAAGCGCCCTGAGCGTGAAACGCGTTAGAGGATCTGCCAGGACCGTATCTACATGTTTTTTTTAAGTCAATACATTTTTTTAAATGGTCAATCGTCCTATGTTACACATTTTTTGGCTGTGCTCCGGTTCCTGTTTTGAATCGTGTTCTATGTCAATTACCCTGCCTGGATGCACGCTGTGCTGGATACATTGTGAAGACGCTTCAGCAAGTTTACTCCGAAGTTTACCGTTTGGCTCTCCTGAGTGAAGCAGTTGGTTCAATGGGGAACAATGTCGCGCTGCAGCTGCCGGATTCCCTCTCAGTGATCGTGAGTAGCCGCAGCAACTTTATTGTGCTTTTACATGCTAAGCCAGTGGTCATATTGCCATGTTGACATTTTGTCATCAGTGGCTTTAATCAGCAGAATTGTGGTATACTGTATATATATATATATATATATATATATATATATATATATATACAGTGTTCGACAAACCTATACATTTGCTCGCCCTGGGAGAGTGGATTTAACCCCCGGGCGAGTAAATCTTGGCCCAAGCAGCACACGTTTGGTACTAGGTGGCGAGTAGATTTTTTTGTGTGGCGAGTAGATTTTTTGGTGATTTGTCAACCACTGTATATATATATATATATATATATATATATATATATATATATATATATATATATATATATATACACACACACACACATCAACCTTATCAACTTTGTGACTGTTATTCATTTTGGACATATACTCACGGATACACAGGAGGAGGGGAAGATGTTAAGGATTTGTCTGCAAAGTATACTGCCTTTCTCCAGCTCTACATTCTTTATTGTTTTTTTTTTCGAGCACCGGTTTTGGGGGCTGGTGACAGTCCTACTACTTTCTCTTTTTTTTTATAGATCTGAAGATATTAATTTAGGGCCTTACATTATACATGGCCATTGATCAACTACCGGGGATCTTAATTCACATTGAGAAAGATTTACCTTAAACTATGGTTTATACCCTAAAAACAATATCTTTATAATTATCTCACAAATAACACCAATGAGACAAACAATGATAGCAGGCATCATTTCATTTGTTGTTTATGTTTTGTACAGATTGTTTGACCTTGATATTTTATTATATCCTATATGTATATGGCTTGTCTCAGAGATTTCAGAGTATAATCTGTGGGATCTTTTTCTTCCCACTACTCACTTGGTTAATATCATCAGTGCTCCACAGCAGCAGCATAGGGCAACACACACACACACTGAGACACTGAGACACACGCACTAAGACACCCACCCACAGAGACACACACACACAAGGAATTCACAGTTAGTATAAATATAGACGTGCAAATAGCTAAAACAGGATGTGTGCCGGGCACGCGCATTCTAAGTCACACTTCTTTGCGTTTTGTCACTGAAATTGTGTTTTTATTTTTCATTTAAAACATCACCATCACAAATAGAATTTCTGTGACAAAACAGAGACAAAAGACAAAGAAGTTTCACTTAAAATGCGCTTGCTCGACACACACACCTTTTTTTAATATAAGTACTATTTTATATTCTGTCAATTTGTTGTAATACATATTTTACGTAATGTGCCTGTGTATGGAGCTCAAGAAATCATGAATGAGCTATCTCATCACAGTACTACCAGTACTCCTGCAAGATCTTTGTCTGAAGAAACATTGGAATCACCTAGCGTAGTGCATATAAAGTAGTACAATACTGTATATGCACATGCGTAACAATAAATGGAACGAATTTGCATTCATCGAGTCCTAATGTGCATGCACACACTATATATTACTGGCACTACAGTATTAGTAGTCCCCAAAAACACCTTAATACGCCTCTCTTGGTGGCCCTCCTTCCCCCTTTCAGCTAACATTGTCCAATCCGACTCTCCCCCCCCCCCCCCACCCATTCTATTGTGTTTCAGAGCACCAACTTGAGGCTGTAGCTTAATGCAAACAAAAAAAACACAATTCGGGGATTAAGCAAAAAAAAAAAAAAAAGATGGCCTTTCTAAATGATTGCTTGGCTGGTCAAGTTGCACACATCTTGCAATACTCAGCTTACAGTATAGAAGCTGAACTCCGTCTTCTTCCGCCTCCTTCAAATCAAGCACTCCCTCGCCAGACACTACAGCCTCATGAACATTGGGAATTCCCACAGCCATCCATCGCTGAGCTTCCCGGTCTAAGCTCGGTGTGAATTGTCCTCTGCCTGTGTAATGATCGTGTAACAAAAGGTTGCAAAACACAGAATGCATGCATTGTATGGAGCCATTGTCACACTATCATTCCTCTGCATGTGGATTGGGTAACACGTCTGAATAAAACTTAGAGCACTGGCCCATATACACCATATTCCCTTGGCCTGTCTTTTCTTAACAAAAGTGGAAATCTGAATAAGCCATTCACACCCCATCAGTAGTAGATGCTAGTCAGCTGTTCCCGAAGTCCTGCCTATTGTTGTTTAGAATACTGCGCCCATGTTAGCCGCGCTTTAGGATTAAAGTAAACAAAGCAGCCCGGAGTGAGATCCTTAAGCAAAGAAACTTGATAATGGTGCATTACAACAGAACGGAAAATATAAAAAAATGTTATGACCATTAACACTACAGTACACTCTAGAATAATTTCCAGTACATCGTTGTTGCCATCCTGTTTCTTTCAATAATCACTGGTAACAGGTTTTTATATGGGTGATGTAGTTGTTGCATGTTTCTACACTTAGACATTCATTCCACTAATTTGTTTGCCCTCTTCACTAGTTCATCTTTGTTAAAGGCTTCACATACTTGTGCGAATGATGCTTTAATGCATGCCAGACCAATATGATTGGGTTCAAAGCAGGATCTATAAGTATAAAGACAAATACAGTACGGTTATTGTCAAGAATAAAACAAATTCTCAACAGCACAATACTATTTTATATAGTTAATAGTATACTAATGCACAATACAGTTACTCTTGAGGTGTTCTGACCCAGCTGATTTCACTTTCCTTAATGAATGTTGCAGATGTGTTTTGGGGTCAATGTCTTGGAAGGACTGGTGACCACTCCAGATGTGAAGTATTCAGAAATGTTACGTTCTTCCCCCTGAGCAATAATGACCTTCTGTATGTAGACTTTATTCATGATACCGGGAGATAAGAAAAATGGTACTGCTTTAGTTTATGGGAAAAGAGACAGGGTCACGTTAAAATACAGTTAGTATTCACAACTGGGCTTACCCTCAAATATAACTATAGGTCCTGGTCCAGGTCTAAATATTGCCCATACATGAACCTTGAGTGGATGCTTTGGTCTTGGTTTCAGGGATAAACGATTTTTTCAAACTTTTTTCCCATTCTGAATCGATACATGTGCTTGGTCAACTCCTTTTAATTTTGTTAACATCCCTTACCATGCAATACACTTTGCAATAATGATTAAAAAAAAAAAAAAATGAATAAATTATATATTTATAATTGTAGTGACATAATGGTGTACAAACGTACCAGAAATTGCACCTGATCTGACATTGTATCTTCACAAGCATCGTAAACATTCCTAAGCCTGTTCTGGTTATCTAACAAAAGGGGAAAAGGGGACCTAAAGGGCACTCTCTATTAGGGTTTGGTGATAAACCGGTATTTTGTAATATCGCTATAATATCCTGGTGTGCCGATATGGGAGATTTTCTCACAGTATTACGGGGTGCCGGTGGTCAGAGGTGCAACTTTGAAGCTTCCGCTGTTAAGTCTCTCAGTCCTCCCCCTCTCTTCCTGCTTTTGAATGCTGACTCAGGGAGGGGGAGGAGCTTTGGGGAGTGAGTTGGTGAGAGCAGCGGACTGCAGCAGTGAAAGGTAACTCATCTACTCACTTTCCTTATGGTAACACCTCCATCCCCACGGGGGAAATTAACCCTTCCACTCCCCTCCCCAACAGGTACCTAACCCATCAATCCCCACCTTCCCCTGGGACTCAAACCCATGTTAAAAAATAATTAAAACAGATTTTTCTACCATTCTTAAAATGTATTGGCAAAAGAAAATACATTTTCTTAAGAATTTTATATATTTTTAACACTTCATGAAATTAAATGTGTTTTTAAATGGAGGGAGTATGCAAAATGAGGGGGAGAGTGATGGGATGAGGGGGATGTTAGGGTGATGGGAGCAGTGTAGGTCAGAAAAGGTGATGCGCTCGACATGAAAGGGGTTTGGGAATTAAGGGCCCTTTGTTCTAGCGTACATAGAGAAAAGCTATTTTTTTTGAGTACACATTATTTACCTTTTCTGGAACATTTTTGGACTTTTTTTTTTAAATCAAATATTTATTGCGATAAATTTATCGTTATCATTGTTTTGTTATTGCCCAACCCTACTCTCTATTTCCTTACAGATTAAAAATGTGTGTTAATTAAAATATTGTATAATTCACAAGGACAAAAAATATAACTTTTGTGATGAGCTAAAATACAGAATTTTACTAACATTAAACAAGAGAGGGCATCTCCGTCGCATATCTCAGATTTATTTTTCCTCCTTCAAAAGTAGAAGTTGCATTAGCAAAAGTGAAATCTAATCCTGTAGGAAAACCATACGAATGCAACGCTGAGTGTATGGAATTTAATACTCCCAGGATTCCTTTGGATTTAAAATCATTCTCTCTTGGTGGTGGCAGCATCATTGTTGTGTAGTGTGATGGTTTCTGGGAAGTTGTTGCTCATTTTTATTGCACTGCGGGGAGGTGAGTCAGCTACTGTATATAGCTTGAGGTTTTATCCCCTTTCGCATACACCATCACGTGCACACAGGTGTGGCGTTTGTGACCATTCAATTTTATAATCTTTTGCTATTAATGATCTTGAAGAACTTTTTAGGATTGACCTTACTTGATGCTTTTTCCATTTTTATTTTTTATCTAACCCGATTGCCCTTTTGCAATTTTTCTTACATTATTTATCATTCTGATACAATGCCTCTGTCCCTTCTGGCTTCAACAGTCTAAATGCTACCTCCTCCTTGCTCTTTCTTCCCATAACTATTTATTTAGCCACATTGGTTTATATTTGTTTATTTTATATGTATTACCCATTTATAACACTGATACAGTATGTACTCTAACAATGTTTTAAAGATTGCCCATTTATATGCCATATTTTACGTGCAAGAACCTGATCCCACTTTATTACTTGTAGGTTCTTCCTTAGTTAACTAAAATCTGCCTTTATAAAATTACTGTAAGTCTTAGTTGGTCCCATAAAATACTGTTTTTGATCAATTATTTCAAATGAGAAATTTATATTGTGATCACGGTTTCCCAAAATGTCTCCCTTACTTGAATACAAGTTATTACTTCTACATTGTTTGATATTACTAGTTGGTTTCTCAATAATTTGGGTCATATAATTGTCTTTTAGCACATAAACATCAAGCTGTACGGCTAGTCTCATTACTCCAGTCGATGTCCAGATAATTAAAATCACCCATAACTGAAACATGACCTATATTTGCTGCCTTTTCCATTGGCAAAATAAGTTTTGCTTAGTTAATCTCACAAATATTTGCTGGTTTAAAGCAGATTCCTACCAACATTTTGTTTTGTACTTTTACCTCCACTATAATAAGTATCAGTTGACACAGTGTTTGCATTTTTACCAATCCCTTCATAAACATCGTCCCTTATAAATTGGCCTTAAATCTGGTTTAGGTAAGTACTAAATAAAAATACTTGTTATTGCAGAGCATTGCTACTTCAAGTCTTGTCTGTGAATTTTGTAAGCACCAGCATTGATTTTGCATTTTAACATGTTCAGGTCATGGCCCATGTGGAAGGACAGCAGAAAAACCTGGTGCATGCCATTGAATCGCTTTCAAGCTCTGGTCCTCTATCTGCCTTGGACCAGGACTTACTCCTGCTGAAAGCTACCTCCGCTGCCACCCTTAGCTGCCTTGGAGAATGTCTGCATATACTACAGCAGAGTGTATACCAAGCTGGGCAGCACAACAAGACGCTGACAACAGGTTAGAGCAGCTTACCCTGTTTTGGTTTAAATTTCCAAATAACTTAATCTGTAAAGATATAGCACTTTTTTATATTCAGATTACTGTAGTTTAAGAAAAAAATTCTTTATTTTTGACGTCGTTTTTGATAGTTCAAACCAATATAAACATACATCCAATGCGTTGCTTGCATCCTAGTGTCTGGGAGTTTTGTAGAGAAGAGAAAACAGGTCTAAAAAGTGCTAAACCTTAGTGGTAAGTAAACACATAGAAACAGAAATAACCTGTATTGAGGTAAAATGAGTCCAATGTAGGACAGTCCACAATAGGGATTGGTGCAGTCTTCTTCAAAGAGATGTTTCCAAATCTCCTGTATACCAATTGGATGCTGTAGAACAGGGGAGTAGAAGAGCATACAACCCTAATAGAGTAAAACCTTTTATTAAGAAGCAAAGGCAAATAACAAGTAATGTAATTACCATATGGATGATAAAAACACCCCTGGTGTCTGGTGGTCTCCCAGGAGCAGCGCCCTGCTCTACGCAGTCTGTTGCCTGGGTGATGTTGATTCCTCCAGCCTCTTTGCGACGTCACTTCCGGTCAGGTGACATCACTTTCGGTTTCTTCTGATTGTGCATTCGGAGCATGCGCAGTGGCTGTACCAATTTGCTGGAGAGCTGCCTCTGCCTCCGATAGATGTTATCCAGCACTCAGAGCTTCCACTTGTCCTCTCATTGGCTCTAAGCATTTCACAAGACTGTTCTTGCTTCGTCAGGAGAATCATTTTGTAGAGAGGTTGCTACTTTAAGTGGAAGTACTTACCTGAAGTGGATCCATCCTGCTTTTTGTGAACTGTAGCCATAGAATACATCAACACCCAGCTAACTTCTGGAAGGTTATCAACAATATATTCCAGCCTTCTAACCATCAACAGCCAAGTAATATCACTAAGGGGGATATTACTCTGACAAACCCCACTGACATTGCAAATGCATTCAATGATTACTTTGTGGGGTGTGCTACTAACTTATTAGCGAAACGCAACCCAAACCACAAACCTGAATCTCATCCTGGGAGTACCCATATAGCACCACCCCCTCCCAACACTGCCCACAATTTTCAATTTGGCCCAGTATCCGAAGAGGAGATTACACAAGCGCTCCTCAAATTAAAACTAAGCAGCCAATGTGGACCTGACTTACTGCAATCTAAGTTCCTAAGACTTGGTGTCCCAGCCATTGCCAAACCAATTGCTTCCATAGTCAACTCTATCCTGTCTGCAGGCCATATCCCCAAGACCTGGAAAACTGCCAGAGTTGTCCCAATCTTCAAAAGTGGGGACAAAAATAGTGTCTCAAACTACAGGCCAATCTCTCTTCTCCCAAAACTATCCAAAGTCATGGAAAAATGTGTTCACTCCCAATTAAGCGATTACTATACCAAGACAAATTTCCCTAGCCAATTCCAATCTGGCTTCCGCCCCAAACACTCCACCGTAACTACCCTGTTAAAAGTTTGCAATGAAATCCAGTGTGGAATGGAATGGGGACAACTCACTGGTGCAATATTCCTAGATTTTGCAAAGGCTTTTGATACTGTTGACCATGCTATCCTGCTTAACAAACTCCAGAGCTCTGGAATAGGGAAGCATGCTTTAAACTGGTTTCAGTCATACCCATCAGGTAGATCCCAACATGTGTCCATCTCAGGCTCTAACTCCAACTCCCTGGATAACACTTGTGGTGTCCCGCAAGTCTCAGTTCTGGGGCCCCTATTCTTCTTAGTGTTCATTAATGATCTTCCCACAGCTTGTAAGCAAGCTTCAATACACACGTATGCAGATGACACAATCCTATATGCACACAGCCATAGTCTCTCCGACCTTGAACACATACTTCAGTCTGGCTATGTCACACTGCGCTCACCATTATCAGGACTAAAGACAGCAGGGCTGAGGTGGGGATGGAAAGACACTGACCCACAACCACGCAGTCCGGTCCGGAATGCGTAGTCCAAGTCGTATAGCGTAGTAGGGTTGGAGAGGTCAGGGTAATCAGGGTACTTGCCGTGGTTCAGTGTTGGAGAGTGGAGGATGGTAGATATCCGTAAGCCAGGGTCCAGGATTTGCGAAGGTAGAATGGTCAAGGGACGAAGCCGGGGTCAAGCATTGGAGAGTGTGGGAATCCGTAGAACAGCCAAAGGTCAGGACAGGAGAGAACTGACAGGTCAAGGCAAGCAGGGTACAAGGCAATGAAACAGCAGCAGTGAGCACAATGCATAAACAGGAGTTTATGCTCAGCAGGGGAGAACAGACAGGAGTAGGTATATATAGGAAGAAGGATCCAATTACCTTGCAGGGATGTGATCTGATCCTCCAATAGCACCAGGAAGGTAAGTGGCTGAAACAGCATTCAGGTGAGGCATTCCTGGGTTCTCCCTTGATTGGGTGCCAGGCGACCCGCGCGTGTACGCGGGGCGCTGACATCACGCGGGAGCATGGCCAAGATTCTTCCCTGTGGGAGACGCCGACGGCAAACCCTAGAGCATGCGCGCACTGGCTTGGCAGTGCGCGGGTGAGTGGTTCTGCCGTGTGACGCGTCAACCGAGCGGGATCCGGCGGCGCCTGCAGACTTTTTGAGACGCGAAAACTGGATTTCCCAAAACAAACTGATTTTAAACACCGACAAGACTGTAACAATAGTATTTGGGCCAAGACTACATTTGTAAAGCTTCCAGTGACTGAGCACCAGATCAGATCCAAGCTAACACCACCCTAACTCCTGTTACTAGTTTTAAATACCTGGGCATATGCTTTGACTCCCACTTAACATTCGGGATGCACATTGATACCCTGACATCCAAAACCTATGCCAAACTAGGTGTACTTTACAAGAACAAATCCTCCCTAAGTCTGCTGGTCAGAAAGCGTATCGTACAGCATATGCTAATGCCAATAATCGACTATGGAGACATACAGTAGCATATGGCTCGGCACCCCAAACCCACCTTAGCAAACTTGACACCCTCTACAATTCAATATGCCATTTTGTTCGCCAATGCAACTACAACACACATCACTGCGAAATGCTCAAAGAACTAGATTGGTCATCACTTGTGTCTAGGTGCAAAGTTCACCTTTCCTGTCTTGCCTTCAAATACTTTCTGGGCAAGCTACCCATCTATATGAACAATCTCCTCACCCCTACCACATGCAGCACTTATCATCTGAGATCTGACTCCAAAAGACTGTTCATGGTCCCAAGGCTCAACAAAGTATCCGGCCGCTCCTCCTTCTCTTACCGTGCACCCCAAAACTGGAACAACCTACCAGAGACTCTCACATCCACCACCAGTCTAAGTTCTTTCAAAACTAAAGCTGTCTCACATTTTAATCTGGTCTGTAACTGTTACATACGCCTATAATATATATTTTCTTTAAATGTGCATGCAATGTCTTGTATATAATGTATACCCTTTTCACTTATGTAACTTTATTTGTAACCATGTATTATTTGTCTTAACTCTGTGCCCAGGACATACTTGAAAACGAGAGGTAACTCTCAATGTATTACTTACTGGTAAAATATTTTATAAATAAATAATAAGTAGCAATGCAAAATCAAATCTAGAGTATTATATAGGAGACACTTGGATTTTCCCTCAGTGGACAGGAAGACATTATTTTGGACCTTTAATGTCATTTGTGACACACTGGAAGGATCCGAAAAAGCCCTACCCCGTTGTTCTTCAGTTAGAGGTTTACACTAGAGTATTAAAGAAAAGGATAGATGGGTGTGTGATGGTATGTACAGTATACAGTATATAGTTTTATAGAGCGCCAACAATGTATGTAGAACTTGCCAAAATTACAATACAAGGTAACTACAGTACATTACAAACAATGGGGATAAGTGCAAAAGGCAAATGACAACATATAAGCGACTAGCAGTGGTGAAAGTAGATTTTTATTCTTACAGCACTTTTATTTTGGATTCCATTCACTTTATTTTATGACAGAAAACCCCATCAAAAAGAAAATGGTTATATCTCCAAACACGTGGAACTGCAACGGGGACAAGTTTTGCTCCTTCATTCGCCAATCTTTTTATGGGTTGAAGGGAGCAGTTCCACGTGTTTGGAGACAGAAATCCCTATAGGCACAGTATCATCTTCTATCGTCGTTTTATAGACGATTTGATTTTGGTGTGGGATGGAGATATCACTTCACTTATTTCATTTATTGAGTTTATTAAATAATAACACTTTTAATTTACAATTCACGTACAATCACAATTATCAACATATAAACTATCTTGATTTCATTCTCTATGTTGATCTAAATGTAAAAATTCAAACAGATTCACATTAAGATTAATGCATGCAACACTTTATGTGCGGACAGCTGCCATCCAAAAGCATTGATAAAGGAATCCCCCAAGGGTCAGTTCCTCCGAATTAAGCGGAACTGCTCTACAGAGGAGGACTGTTTGAAACTGTTCCGTGAATTGCACCCAAAATGTGTCAACAGGGTATAATTCATCTGATTTAGATAAAACAATGGAGGAAGTGAAATGTATTGACAGCGTCCACTCTGATCAAAAATAAAAGAGTTGATACAAGAAGTGATTCCCCCTTGTTTGTTTCACAGTTCTGTGCACCATCACAAGTTATCAAGAAGATTGTCCAGAAACATTGGGGGATACTTCAATTAGATCCGATAATAAGGGATTAAGTAGACCAGGGCCCAAAATTCGTGTTCAAATGGGCTAAAGCCCTGGCGAACAGTCTTTCACCCAGTCACTTTGTATCAGATCAAACTAACACCAGTACTGACAAACCAAATCATTGTTTTGGTCATTGTAACATTTGTATCAATATGCAAGCCTCCCCATGTTTCGCTTCCACAGTCACAGGCAGAAGTTTTCGTATTAGATCTTTCATCAATTGTGATACCAAATTTGTGGTGCATCTTCTGACCTGTGGCTGTGGGAAGCAATATGTGGGTAGGACGATAAGACTTCTTAAAACAGAGGAAACAAGAACATGTTAGGCTCATTAAAAAGGGCGATTTAAATCATCCAATATCCAAACGTGTCACAATGCCCCCTGGGTAACCTCAAGAAATTGATATGTAAGGACATAGAAGTGGTCCCATCATTAATTAGAGGAGGTAACAGGATTAACAAATTGGACCGCAGAGAAATGTTTTGGATTTTTACTTTGCGAACCAGAATACCCAGAGGACTCAATTTCAGATTGGGATCTCAGCAATTTTTTTATGATTTTGTAGTTTTATCAGTTTTTTATAGCTTTTAGTCATAGTCTTTTGTTTCCCCCGCCCCCCTCTCCCACCTCATCCCTTTGTTTTTTGTTACCCTTTGATGCATGATGACGCAGAGATTGGCTTTTTTTTTGGCGGGAAAGCAGGGTATTTAAAGTCCCGACGGAGGCTAGCTCAGGAGGGACCTTGAGAAAGTTCCGTAAACGTGAAAAATGTCAGTCTACAGATGCAGCGGACGTTATTCGAATATATCACGCGTTGTATACCTCGGAATACCCATGTCATGGCACATTATTACCACGTGTTGACTTGTTTTTATCGAGTGCAGAAAATGGCATTTTAGTTCTGGTTTTTAAACACCTGCAAAAGGACACAGTACTGTACTGTACACTTTACAATTCATTCATTTCTGCCACAGAAATGCGAAGAATTGCACCCAAAGAAATCGCGATCCATGAAATTCAAACAAAGCAACCGCGTGATTGGCCGCGTGGAGTACAGCATCACACATGAAAACGGCTCCGTGATATGTTTGAATAACGGCCGCTGCATCTGTACTTGCCAGTGATCCATGAAAGCTATTTTTGTATCCAAGCTATCCTCCTTAATTTTTGGTGGTGCATCGCAGTCTCTTCGTTTTGCCCATGGCTAGTTAAACAGTTTTATGCCCAATACCAACAGAAGCCAATCCATGCCCCTCCCCATAGAGGGGTGGGGAAGTAATGTAAGGACCCGTACGCAGGAACTCAGTCATTCTATTCAGGCCCTCAGTAGACAGCTATATTGACTAAACTACCCGACTTCCCATGACTTCTAAAAAGGTGCTTCAGAACAAGCTTGTTACCCTGGAGGTAGTTTGTCTTGTTCTCTGCTGCATGGAATCTCCCAGACCTCATGCTAGCTATTGGAAAGACCTGGTATCAATTCCAGATAGGCAACGCACTCTGCTGCTTGCTCCCTGCTCGGACCTCTGCTTGATTGACCACTCTGCTGTTTGCCGCCTGCCCTGACTTTGGATCGCCTGATTACTTCTTCTGCCTGATCATCCTTGATCTCTGCACTGACCATCACACAGTGGATCCGGACTCCTCGCTCCAGCTATGTGCAACAACCCCAGGCGAATCTGCACTACAAACTCGCTCTGTGGATTTCCCCCTGAAACTCTGAGACTTATGCCCAGGTGGTTTCTGGGGACAATGGGACAAAGTCTCCAAGAAATCATACAGCAAAGTCAACCAATCACTGAAGGAGTAGCTCAGTGAGTAAAGGCACCGACTCTGAAAACAAGAGTTTGAAGCAGGGGAGCTGGTTGAAATCCCTGTCTCAGCTCCATGTGACCTTGTGCAAGTTACTTTATTTCCCTGTGTAAACATAGATTTTAAGCTCATATGGGCAGGCACTGTTTCTGGTAAAATCCTATGTACAATGATGCTTACCGAGCACTATATTGTACTTATGAAGTGCTTAGAGTCCCATTGGGAGAAACATGCCAGATGAAATAAAGTTATTATTATTTTATTAATTTCTTCTAAACATTGAGTCTGTAATCACAATCTAAACATTTGCAAGATTATTCAAGTACAAATGAGCTTGATTTGTACTTGAAGGTAAACATTTAATCAAACTATTGAAATATCATTACACTTCTTCTAAATCAGCCTGTAATACCTACAATCTGCAACCAAAAAGAGTTTCTGTTTTGATGAATGGTTAAATGTTACAGCAATACCTGACAAAGAGTATAGACTTCAGGTATAATATTTGTTATTCTCTGTTCTCAGATAGCATCCTGGATTGGCATGAACCAAAGTCCCATTCTGCAGAAAATCTAAAAAACGGGAGTCTCAGCTCTTTACCTTCTGCCAGTGCGAATTTAACATGGCCAATATTGCCAAGCATGCCACAAGACTACCACATACTCAATCAGCATATTGAGGTAAGTCTAGAAAATGTAGCAGACCATCAAGACGTGGACCTGGTTAAAATCTGTTGGGAGGTTACTATATGTGTTGTGAGAAGACAAATAACTAGTCTCTTATAAATACGTTTAAAGTATATACTGTACCTGGACTGTTGTATAAGAGATGGTAAGAAAAACATCTTATAAAGCAGATGATTGAGGGATTGAGGGAAAACATTTTGATGGTGTATAGAAGTAATTTAAATCTCACCCATTGCTAGATTCTTTCACCCTTCTTCCTGCGCTCTTTGAAATTGACGCTTTCTTCCTAACAAGCTCCTGGCCTTACATGATCCTTTCTGCTCCCAATCTCTTTCATTCTGACTCTGCACTCTGCCATTTCTTTGGGTTGCTTTTCTTCCTCGAATACCGCCTTACTGCCAGTACCAACTACTCCTATTCCTCCTTCACTTTTCATTTTTCCTCCTTTCAGGTACACGCAGGTGGCTATCCCTTTATCGTCCACATAGCTCTACTTGCTGCCCTTCAACCTTTTTATCTGACTGTTTTCTGGCTTTCCTTCTTCCTTTCCTCTGACAAACTTAAACGTTTATATCGATGAACCCTCGGTTGCCTGGTTCTTCTCTTTCTAACAACTCCTTTAGTGTCCTCATTGCTGGATCTTCCTTTTCTCCTGTCATCCTGTCTTTTGGTATACCTCCGGGCTCTATCCTTGGGCCACTCCTTTTCTCTCTATATACACTCTCATTTGATAAGTCCATTAGCTCCTGTGGTTTCAAATATCACCCAGAGTGAGAAAAGAAGGGGTGTGAGGGAGAAGTCCAGTGGCAGAGAGGGGGGGGGGGGGGAATTAAAAGAGAAGGGAGTTGAGTGAAAAGGGGAGGCAGAGAGTGAGGGGGCTAGGGGAGATGCAGGTGGTGAGAAGCTGGCGAGGAGCAAGGTTTGATAAGCTTTGCGAGCCACAAACTTAATGTAGATTCTACATTATGTCTATGGCCCGCAAAGCTTACTAAAGCTTGTCAAATGGCCCTCCAGCCAAAATAATTGCCCACCCTTGCTCTAGAGTCTTTAATATGTTCTTTTTTCTTGTGGGGAGAGAGAGGGCTCACTCTTTTTCCAACAAACCCCATATTTCAGGGTCTGGAGGGAGCTGACGCCACATTAAATTAAGACATGAATTAACGTCAGGTTATTTTAAGCCAATGCAAAATAATGCTAAATCAGGCTCGTCAAACTCAGAATAGGTCGGGGGCCAATTCTTAAATCCGACTACAAGACTCGGGGCACATCATCAGAGGACTGGTAGGAAACAAAGAAAGTAGCCTACGGCCTGACTCGCCTGATCACTATAAACCTCTCACTTTACCCTCCTCCCTTTGTCTCCCCCCACCCTTACCGCTCCTGCCTCACACGTCTCTCTCCCTCTCACACCTATGTCTCTCCACCACCTCTCTGGCTCCCACATATCTTTCTCCATCCACCTCTCTCTTACTTCCACCCACTTTTTCCCCTCTCTTTCCACCCTCTGTATCTACCTAGCTCCTTACTCTCTCGTCTATTTTTGAGCCCCTCTCTCACCCCTTGTAACTTTGCTGACTGCAAAACAGGATACGGACCCGCAGGGCAGAGGTAGGGAGTAATACACTGACCTTGGCCTGGGATCAGAGGCCTGGGATGCAGGGGTAATTAGGTCCGGTTTCGAGGTCGCAGCAGGCAAAGTGTAGTCAGGTCCGGTTTCGAGGTCAAGGCAGGTGGCAGGCAAAGGGTAGTCAGGTCCGGTTCCGAGCTCGAGACAGGCAAGGGTTGGTCAGATTCAGTTTCAAGGTCAAGACAGGCAGCAGGCAAAACAAAGGTAATGGAGAGCTCAAACAGGACAAGGTATCTAGTACTTTGCATGAGCAAAGACTAGTAGCAACTGCCTGCTATTTAAGGCCAGAGGCAGCTGCTGGCAATGAGAGCCAAAGACAGGCTGATTTCTTGTCAGGGGAGTAAGGGCAGGATGGCCGTGCTAGCTTCGGACCAGATGATGTCACTTCCTGGATGTTCAGACAGATCCCTTATTGTACCCCTCCCTTCAGGGTCGAACTCTGGGCAACCAGGTCCTGGTTTTTCTGGCTGACAATAATGGAACGCCTTGACTAGGTCATGAAGATCCTGAGACTTCACCCAGCTCCTTTCCTCTGGACCATACCCCTTCCAATCAACCAGATATTGAATCGATCCTCTGGAGTTACGAGAGTCAAGTATCTGCCGCACTTCGTATTCAATTTGAACCTCAACATTTACCGGATTAGGAGGGGGAGGATCCTCAGAAAAGTGATTCCTCACCACAGGTTTCATGAGGGACACATGGAAAGTAGTGGGAATTTTTAAAGAGGAGGGGAGTTCCAACTGAAAGGTGACTTCATTTATCTTCCGGATGATGCTGTACGGACCAATGAACCGTGGTCCGAGTTTTACAGAAGGTTGGCGTAAACAGATGATTTTTTGCGTGGAAAGCCATACCTTATCCCCGACGGAGTATGGGTGTGATGGCCTCCGGTACTTATCCGTCGATTTCATTTATCTCTCGGTGGCTGAGCGAAGGGTTGCCTGAATCCCCTTCCAAAAGGTCCTGTAAATTCTGTGCCCTTGTTGCCGCGATTGGAACATCTACTGGTGGAGAATGAAGGGGAAGGGTACGGGGATGGTAACCCCAAGATGCGGAAAATGGGGAATAGCCCAGGGAGTCATGTGACTGTTGTGGGCAAACTCTGCTAGTGACAATAGATCTGCCCAATCATTCTGATGTTCATTTGTATAGCACCCGAGGTATTGCTCCAGGGATTGATTGGTGCACTCGGTTTGCCCATTAGATTGTGGGTGGTAAGCAGATGAGAAATCAATCCCTAATCACCAGCGGAATGCCTTCCAAAATTTTGAGATGAACTGAGATCCCCTGTCTGAGATGATCTCTAAAGACAGTCCATGCAGACGAAATACCTCCTTGATGATGATGTCTGCCTCTGGGGAGGAGTGAAGCTTTCTTTAGGGGTACAAAATGAGCCTGTTTAGTAAAACGATCCACAATAACCAAAATCGTAGTCATGCCTTGAGAGGGAGGAAGTTCCACAATAAAGTCCATGGAAAAGTGCATCCAGGGACTGGAGGGTATAGGCAGTGGTTGCAGAAGCCCACAAGGAAGTGGTCAAGGAACCTTAGTTCGGGCATACACACACTGCAGGCCGAGACAAAGTCATGTACCTCTGTTTTTAATTCTGGCCAACAAAAAGGTCCTCTCCAGGAGCTCACATGTTTTCCGAACCCCCGGGTGACCTGCGAGCTCCCCATCGAAGAAACTCCTGCCAAAGGAGAGGGGGGAATGAAGAGTTTGGATGGGGAATGATTATACCAGCGGGAGCCTTGGTCTGGGCTTTTTGAATACGATGAAGAATCGAAATAGCAGACACAATCTTAGATGAAGGAATTATGGGGCCTATGTCCGTTGAATCAGTGTCATCCATGGAGAACTGGCTTAATAGGGCATCCACCTTTACATTCTGGGAACCCGGCCAGTAGGAGATCACTTAATAAAAGTGAGTGAAAAAGAGTGCCCATCTAGCCTGGCTAGTGTTTAACCCGCGTGCCCCCTCGAGGTATTTCGAGGATTTATGGTCCGTAAGAATCGTGACTGGTACGGCGGTTCCCTCAAGGTGTCTCCATTCCCCCAGGGCCATTTTAACAACTAGGAGTTCATGATTGCCCACATCGTAGTTGTGTTCCGCAGGAAAAAAATTCTTAGAGAAGAAGGAACACGGGTGTAACCAACCCTGAAACTCACTTCTCTGTGACAGGACTGCGCCTGCTCAAACGTCAGAGGCATCCACTTCGACGATAAAAGGATGACGAGGATCGGGGTGTTTCAGGATGGGTGCAGAAGAAAAAAGTTTCTTGAGCTTCAGAAAAGCCGCTCGAGCCTGCGGAGACCAGTTCATGTGATCTGCCTGTTTTTTTGTCATGGCTTTTAATCCCATAGGTACTGGCCAGTTCAGAACAGCAGCAACCTTGGCAGGATCCATTTCTAGGCCCTGGGCAGAGATGATGTATTCGAGAAAAGAAGACGGGATTTCTCGAATTCGCACTTCTCGAATTTAGTGTAGAGATTGTTCTCCAGTAGGCAATTAAGGACCACCCTCACCTGCTGATGATGTTGTTCCAGGGTTTTAGAATAGATGAGGATGTCATCAAGGTACACGAAAACTGAGGAGTCTAACATGTCTCTGAAAATTTCGTTCACGAAGAAATGGAACACTGTGGGTGCATTGCATAGGCCGAAGGGCATCACCAAGTACTCGTAGTGGCCGCCGCGTGTGTTGAAAGCGGTTTTCCACTTGTCGCCCTGCTTTATCCTCATCAGGTTATAGGCCCCTCTTAAATCAAGCTTGGTAAAAACTGTTGCCCCACATAGACGATCAAAGAGTTCGGTGATTAGAGGAAGAGGATACCGGTTCTTGACAGTGATTTTATTGAAACTCCGGTAATTAATACAAGGTCTCAATGACGCGTCCTTCTTTGCCACAAAGAACAAACCTGCACCAGCAGGAGAACAGGATTTGCGAATGAATCCTTGCTTCAGGTTGCTTCAGGTTCTCATCAATGTGAAAGCGGATATGTATGTCCACGAGGAGGAGTCATCCCAGGAAGGATATCGATCACTCAATCAAACGGCCGATGGTTGGGGAATTCTTCAGCCTGTCCCTTGTTGGAAGATCCGCCTCAGGTCAGAATAATAGGCTGGGAGACCGGGTAAGTCCTCCATTGCAGGAAGAAGAGAACCCACCGGACAACATGGTAAGAGACATTTGCCATGGCAGGCAGACCCCCAAGTTCTTATCTGTCCTGAAATCCAGTCAGTCAATCTGGGGATTGTGGGTACGTAGCCAGGGGAATTGATGACATCCAGCTGGACGAGTTTGTGGTGCAAAACACCAACGGTAGCCCTGATTTGAACCGTCTCTTGTGATATGACCCCTGATCCCAACGGTCTACCATCAATGGAAGAGATACCTAGGGGTGCGTCCTTTGTATGGAGAGGAATCTTGATCCGTTGAGCGAAGGCCTCATCCACAAATATACCAGCGGCTCCAGAATCCACAAAGGCTCCCATTCTGTCAAACGCAAATTGCCCAGTTGCATGGGTTCCATTGGTTCTCCTGGCATTTCATTGGAAGGAGCCTGAATTGGTGGAGTCAGTGGAAGAGACTGGAATCTGTGAGAACGATCATGCTCCTGGTGTCTCTCCCTCATCCGAAGTTCCAGGGACATGCAAAGGGCGATCAGGCCTTCCAGATCTGCGGGTAGGTCCCTGTATGTCAGTTCGTCCTTCAGCCTCTCCTCAATGCCCTGACAGAAAGCAAACTTCAAATCCCCCTCGTTCCAATCAGGCTCCACTGACAGGATCCTAAACTCTTTAGCATATTGTCCCATAGTGCAAGAGCCTTGTTTTAACTGTAGTAGTGTAAATTCAGAGGAAGCTGCACGGCTGGGGATATCAAAAATTGTCTGGAAAGTTTGCATGAAAGCGACGGAATCGTCCAACAAGGAGGAACCTTTTTCATAAAAAGATGATGCCCAAGCTAATGCTTCATCCGTGAGGAGCGAGAAGATATATGCCACTCGAGAGCTGTGGGTAGAGAAGGATGATGGTTGTGTGTCAAATTAATCCTCTGCAAGTTGATGGAAGCCCTCCATAGCGGACAGGAGTCGGGATCTGTGGCTCCATTAGGACCACAGATACTGGTGCAGCGTCACGAGATAAAGGCGCGGGCATAGATGGGGTCACGCTGGGGGTACTGAGGTGGCTACACAGGGTCTGCAGCGTAGTGGAGATGGAATCCAGTTTATGATCCAGCGTAGCTAGACGGGTGGCATGTGTTCCCAGAAGCTGGCCCTGACGGGAAACAATGTTTGCTATCTCTGCGAAGTCCATTGCTTCGCTCGTGCTGACTGCTGACTGCAAAACAGGATACAGACCCACAGGGCAGAGGCAGGGAGTAATACACTGATCTTGGCCTGGGATCAGAGGCCTGGGATGCAGGGGTAATCAGGTACGTTCCGGGGTCGAGGCAGGCAAGGGTAGTCAGGTCCGGTTCCGAGATCGAGGCAGGCAAGGGGTGGTCAGATTCAGTTTCAAGGTCAAGACAGGCAGTAGGCAAAACAAAGGTAATGAAGAGCTCAAACAGGACAAGGTATCCAGTAATTTGCATGAGCAAAGACTAGTAGCAACTGCCTGCTATTTAAGGCCAGAGGCAGCTGCTGGCAATGAGAGCCAAAGAGAAGCTGATTTCCTGTCAGGGGAGTAAGGGTAGGATTTGCCAGGAAGCAGGATGGCCGTGGTAGCTTCGTACCTGATAATGTCAATTCCTGGATGTTCAGACAGATCCCTTATACCCCCCACCTCTCCAGCTCTTCCCTCTTTCTTTATCCCTACCTCCGGGCCAAATCACTCCCTCCCTCTGGGCCCAAAACTCCCTCCCATGGGCCGCATGTTGGACAGGCCGGTGCTAAATTAACCTAACATCAACCCTATACTAATGAGTTAAATGATGACTGTTGTTTTTGCATACTATCAGCTTAGTGGATACACTTTAAACTTAAGGAAAATAATGTCCGAAACCTATTTAGGTAACTTGACGTTATTTGCCCTGATTTAACAGAGCTTTTTGCACCCCTAAAGCCTTATCTATTAATAAAGGCGGATTGTTTTTTGAAGTGAAACTTCTTTAGCAGCATCTACCACATGAGCAAATTCAGTGGCAGTGAATGGAGTTAATGGGGACCATCAGCAACATTCACTGCTACTGAATTTTGCCAGCTTCCACCAGCAGGAATCAGGAGGAACGAACACACACACACACACACCACCACCACCACCACCACCACCACCACCACCACCACCACCACCCCCCCATGACTGAGCCACCGGACAAGTGACTTGACCAATTAAAGGCGGAAGAAGTGAGACTGTCCCAGATAAAGTGCTGGCAGCCTCTTGACACCGGCTTCTCCAGACTGGACACTGCTGGGAGAGCCTGCGTGAGATTCTCCCCTCTTCTCTCCCCCCCCCCCCCCAAACAGACACTCACACACAGACAACTGACACTGACACACACAGTCACTGACACACACATTGACACACACACTGCTGGTGGCATGTGCTACTGGTATGTGCTATTATACATTATACATTGTGCTGCAGTGTCCTCTGACCTGAAGAAAACTTTTTCAAATGAATGGAGAATAAAAACGTTTAAAATTTTTTTATTTTTTAAAGCGCAGTCACATGCACACACACGCAGTCACACAAGCACACACATGAGGAATTCACGGTTAGTATAAATATAGAAGTGCAAATAGCTAAAACAGGATGTGTGCTGGGCACTCACGTTCTAAGTCACACTTCTTTGCGTTTTGTCACTGAAATTGTGTTTTGATTTTTCATTAAAAACATCCCCATCGCAAGTACAATTTCTGTGACAAAGCAGTGACAAAAGACGAAGAAGTTTCACTTAAAATGCGCGGGCTCTGCGCACACACACACACACACTTTATTTTACATGTCTGTAAGAAATAAAGCTTTGGAGCAATAAAGTATTATATAATCTTCCTGTCCTTATTGCAATGCTAAATATGTAGTTACACTTGCACACCGGGTTTCCAGCTTTCATCACATCATGATCAGCAAATTAACCAAGTACTGGTTTAGAACAAAAGCTTACACACCATTGAAGTTCAGAGTATACAGTATACTGTAAATGTGTGTCCCTGCAGTATAAACCATATTAAGGAAGATCAGCTCGACTTACTAGCGTCAGCAAAGGAACTGCAGAAAATATTTGGAGACGTTACTTCTGTACCTACGGGGCAGTTTCTCTTTTCCCCTTTTCTGTACAAAGCACAGTGAAATGTGTATAATACAGAGAGACTGATTGATTGTAAAATATACTTAAGCAGAATGCAAATAAGTTCATGTGCTAATGTGAATTTTAATAAGCTTTTATCTAGCTATATGTATTGGCTAGGAATACTGAAATATTCTGATGCCAGATATCATACTGTAGATCTTTTGGAATAGTCACAGCCACTAGAATCCACAATCTTTCATAGGGTCTTACAGTTCTAATTTTACAGTGAAACATACATAGAAGTATATCAAATATATCATGCTTGTCACCATCAAGGAAGTTCAGGAGAATAGCACCTCTGGTTAATGTGTAAGAGAAGACAAGTGTAGAACAATTCAGCAAGGTGGGTACTGCAATGATTTTTCAAATATAAGAGGCATGAGATGTCAGATTCATAGGTTGTTGCACCTATTCATTGTGTCTGTGCTCTTCAATATGCTACTAGTAGAACATTCAGTGTACTGTTTACAGTACCGAATAGCTATTAAACGTAGTCTTTCTTCAAGCGTGCTGTTTTGGAATGGTGCTATATTATTATGTTTTTAAATAAATAATAGTTTTTGTGATAGTACAATAATACTGCAGGGGCACAAAGGTTAATGATAACTCTATCCATAGAAACTATAGAATAAATCCATACCCGTTCTTGCCACATGACACCTATTCTCCATTCTCTGCACTGGCTGTCTGTAAAATGGCAAATTTATTTCAAGACTGGTTTGTTGATATTCAAAGCACGACATGACCAGGGTCCTACATTAGCTATTTGAAAGAGCTTCTAGTTCCTTACACTCCCATTTGCTGAATTCCATCTGCAGATGAAGGACTCCTTACAGTTTCCAGGATCTCCTTACTTTCCTCTGGGTCCCAAGCTTTTAGCCATGCTTCTCCCACTATTTGGAACAGTCTACCTCGTTCAGTTTGAGAGGCCCCCTCTCTGGAAATCTATAAAAACAGACTCCAAACCTACCTGTTTACCTAGGCATTTAATTAATGAACCACAACCTGTATAGGATTTAATAGTTACAGTACTGTCCCAACCTGCATTGTATCTTTCCTTGTGTTTGGTCTCTTCTATAACCTTAAATGTGTTCTTCTATTTTCCTTTTTGTAACTGTGAAGTGTTTTGAGTCCCATTGAGAAAAAAGCTCTATATAAAGTTGCTGTTGTAAATATTAATAATAATAATAATAATATTATTTAACTAATGACAGTTTTGGCCCTCAATCTGAAAATTAGATATCTCTAATGTCAAAGGTAGCTTTTTTTCTCCAGGTACATAAAGTACTTTCAGTGTATCTGGGACTGACTATTGCATGAATGTTTAAGTTCTGTCTCGAGGGTTGACAACTTGTATTGTCCTAAAAACATGGACTGTTGGAAGTACTTGAGTACATACCTTGAGCATCCCTGGGTAATTGCATGCATGCATTCTGAAAGTTATGCTGGAACATGAGTAATGGGTATATAAATATTACACCTGTTTTTTCGTTCTCTGGCTTTGATAACATAGAGCATGTGCAGGGGAGTAAGAATTCTTTAACGTTTGCCCTGTTGCCAACTGAACATAGGAATAAACTTGGTTGTTTATCTAGGTTATCTATTTTGTTGGGCAACTATTGTTGAAGAGACGATTAACACTTTCAGATGCTCATTGCAATATTTCAATTACACCAGAAGTGCAAGAAACACATTTAATATGGTTTGGATATAATGGATTAGAACACATTGATATATCCTTGCAAAAGGAGGGGTTTAAGCAGTAAATAGGATAACATTTTTTAGTAATAGTTACATAGTGGATGAGGTTTTGAAAAAAGACAATTGTCCATCAAGTTGAACCCATGCTAAATTTAGATCACAGTTACATATATCTTTATTATTTGTATTAACAGTATATTGATCCAGAGGAAGGCAAGCAAACAAAACCTGCTCCACTTTGGCGGATATGTATACTTATATTCCAGCCCTCTTTATCTGCGTGGCTACCCAAGCTATTCATCAGCCCAAGTCATATAGATATATTTATATATACAGATATAGCCAACAGTCCAATAAGAAAGTCTTATCTGTTTGCTGGGTTGCTGCCTTTTCTCCAGATATAACAGCATCCAGGTTTAGAAGTCTTATTTGTCAGCTAGATTGTATCTTGCAAGCTCCAGACATCTCTGTGTTCCCTCGGTCAATCTCACCCGTGAGACTCAGGAACCTCTGCTCTGTCTGTTTCCTGTGAGCTCAGGAAGAGTCTTCCTTCCTTTCTCAAAGGCAGGCTTTTCTAACAAATCTCTAATCAGCCAGGTGAAGTTGGTTAACTGCTGGATCCAATTAACCAACACACTGCTGGATTAGTGGCATATTCTGAACAGGGATAAGTTCCCTGTTACAGAGACTTTATACTATGATGTCTCATAAGGGGGGAAAAAATTCCTTTCTGACTCTAATAATGGCAATAAGATATATTCCTGTATCAACATCCATCCCATGTTTACTTATTTGGTATATCCCTATATACCGTTCCTTTCTAAAACTATGTACAACATTATTTTGAAGATAGCTTTTGTATCTGCCATCCTAGTCTGCATGGGTAATGAAGTCCACATTGTAACTGCGCTTTCTGTAAAGAACTATTTCCTTCGTTGCTGGTGAAATCTTCTTTTCTCCAACTTTAAGGGAGCACCCTGTATTGACACAATATATTTGTATATAATTATCATATCCCCTCTTAGACGCCTCCTTACTTATGTAAACAAATCTTATTTAGCTAGCCTTTACTCATAACTCAGATTTTTCATCCCCTTTATTAATTTGGTGGCTCTTCTCTGCAGTTTTTCTAGTTTCATCGTGTATTTTTTATAGAGTTGTGTCCAAAACTGTACTCCATATGGAGGTGTGGTCTTACTAATGCTTTATACCGTGGCTTAATTATGCTTTCTTCCCTTCCATCCATACCCTGTTTAATGCAAAAAAAAATCCAATTTGCCTTTGCAGTTACTGTCTGTCATTGTGCACTATTGATAAGCCTTGTTGTGCACTATTGATAAGCCATCTACATTCACTTCCATCAAGGATTGACTTAATTGTGCCCCATTTCATTTGCAAGTAGCCTGTATATTTCCCCCCCCGCCCCCCAAACGCATAACCTTACATGTATCTGTATTAAACCCTAAGTTACCAGTTTATCCAAGTCCTTCTGGAGAGAAATTTCATCCTGCTCTGATTTTACTACCTTACACAATTTAGTGTCATCAGCAAAGATGGAGACTTTGCTCTCTATGCCAACCTCAAGGTCATTAATAAATAAATTAAAAATCAGGGGTCCCAGTACCGGTCCTTGAGGTACTCCTCTCAAAATTTTAGCCCAACCTGAAAAGGATCCATTTATGACAACTCTGTCTATCCTTCAACCAGTTTTCAGTCCAGGTGCAAATATTTATACAGAGACCAATTTCCTTTATTTTGTACACTAACCTCCTGTGTGGAACCATATCAAAAGTTTTTGCAAAATCTAAATAGACCACATCAACAGCATTACCCTGGTCTAAATTCCTACTTACCACCTCCTAGGAACGAATAAGGTTAGTGTAGCACGCCCTACCCTTCATAAATCCATGCTGACTATTACTAATAATTTTGTTATCCATTTGGTATTCCAGAATATTATCCTGTGCTAAACTTTCAAGTAGCTTCATCACCATTGATGAAAGACAGATAGGGTGCCCCCGCTTCAGCTTAATGTATGTTGGGGGCGGTGCTCTTGCGTAGGTAGTGAATCATGAGACGAAGTAGAGAAATGAAACCCAAAAGAAAGCACTGAAGCCCCCAGTCTGAATGATTTATGTGGAAGTTAAAATGTATTTTAATTGATCACAAGAAACAAAAATGTAGGGTATTAAAATGACATATAAGACGCACACAGGAACCTATGTCGAGTGTTGTAATAAAGCACTCTGGATCCTAGGAGTATAGGAAAGTGAAGAATGAAATATTCTACAAATCCCTCATGGAGCCCTTAATGAAAGGGATCCACATTAATTGGTGGTTAAGGAGAGGGAGGATGTAATCAGTTGGTCGTAGTATACATAGACATATGCTGTAAACCGTGTGTCCTAGTGTAACCTTGTTAGTTGCCCGTGGTTAGGTAGTTACAGGCATACCCCGGTTTAAGGACACTCACTTTAAGTACACTCGCGAGTAAGGACATATCGCCCAATAGGCAAACTGCAGCTCGCGCATGCTCCTGTCAGCACGTCCTGAACAGCAATAACGGCTCCCTACCTGTACCGAAGCTGTGCGCAAGCGGGGAGACTATAGAGCCTGTTACACATGCGTTATTTACATCAGTTATGCACGTATATGACGATTGCAGTACAGTAAATGCATCGATAAGTGGGGAAAGGGTAGTGCTTCACTTTAAGTACATTTTCACTTTACATACATGCTTCGGTCCCATTGCGTACGCTAATGCGGGGTATGCCTGTATTGCAGTCACATGGATGAGTGCTGGCTGCCGTTTTGCACGGTAGCTTGTAATAACGGAAACCTCTAGTCATTAAGGAATCCGTAACAGTGTAGCTGGATACTGCAAGAACAATATCACAGGAAAAGGCTATCCCTACCAGTGTATGTTGACACAGTAATAAGTGTGGATCGTGGCAAAGCTGATATACTTGATGTAAGTCTGCCAGATAGACTGGTAGGCTACCTAAGGTTAAATAAAAACTACAAATGGCAGCCCATATTCATGAATGGGTCATTTACAGTAAGTACAATCCTCTCTTCCAAAAACCTAAAATGAGACCACTCGTACACGTCTGGACACTGCACGAAGTCTGTGTAGTGCAGGAGCTGGAACCGCAACGAATCGCCGTGCTATGACAGTGGAAGAAGTGTGTGAGTGAACCTGCGCGTGCACATCTGCTGTTGGTGCCGACGCACACGTTTCACATGCAAAACGCTTTCTCAAGGCTTAGTCATGAAGGGGGTGTACCATAGAATCTGGGTGGTATATATAGCGGCACCTAAGGTAAGTGATTGACAATGTTAACCCTGTGTGTGCTGAACGCATGTGTGAAGTGTATGTTCAGAGTATGTTGTAGAATAAGTACCTTAGTAAAAATGTGTTGGCCGCAACAAATGCACTCTTAGAAAGCATCTGCAGTACAGTGTTAGTATAATGACGACTCGACAGGTAATAATCACCAGTAAACATGCCGTGAATACTAAGCTGTGATATTAGTGGGATGTCAATCTCTCATGTCCCAGGTATTAGAAGGGACAGATACGGGAGGGAGGTTTTGCTCCCTCATTGCTGACGGAAAGGGACAAGTGTGAATAGTTATAATGTGCTTAACATACAGTAGCTCCTGTCTATTCCAGGGGTGATTCACCATTGATGTCAGGCTTACACGTTTGTAATTCCCCGGTTGTAATCTAGCTCCCTTTTTAAATATAGGCACCACGTTCTCTTTACGCCAATCTTGGATTACGGAGCCTGTGGAAATTGAGTCCTTGAATATTAAATGTAATGGTTTGGCTATTACTGAACTTAGCTTCTTAAGAACCGTTTGGTACATGCCATCGGGGCCAGGTGCTTTATTTACTTTCATTTTATCAAGCCGCCTATGAACTTCTTCCTCAGTTAACCAATTGTTTGTTAATGTAGAAGTTGTGGTGTCCTCTTGTTGCACTATTTTTGCCATTGACTGCTCCTTGGTAAACACAGAGGCAAAGAATGTGTTTAATACCTCTGCCTTTTCCTTATCTCCAATAATTTGCCTGCCCATCTCACACTGAAAGGCTCCTATTTCCTCTTTTCTAATCTTTTTGTTATTAATGTACTTGAAGAACTTTGTATGGTTCATATTACTTTCTATTGCAATCCTTTTTTTCAGTTTCGATGTGTAGTTATGGGGCATGAGTCCCAAATACAGTGCTCAATCTAAGTCAGAACTAGAACATATAATAAAGTCCATGAACTTATGGGAAGTCAGCCTTTTTGCATAGTAAGATATTGGACCCAGTGCTTGATAAATACATCCACAATGACGTTATCATTGGAACAAATAAGTAAGGGTTAACATACCGTTAGTTTGTAGGATTGCGCCATACATGACCCTTTTGCTGCTTGCACTGTTACCGGTCATCAAGTCTCAAAGAGACATACAATACTCACATAGGACTGCTTCCCTGGGTGCGTGCATCCACGCTCAGTGTACAAATGGTAGTAGAGGAGATCCAAGGATTCCAGCGGTGCACAGCTCGTAGAAATGGGAGACCAGCAGGGTGTTGTTTAAAAATAAATTTTTATTAGGACAACATGGTATGGGGGACACGCTCTGACGCGTTTCGGACTAGCATAGTCCTTAATCATAGAGCTCTATGATTAAGGACTATGCTAGTCCGAAACGCGTCAGAGCGTGTCCCCCATACCATGTTGTCCTAATAAAAATTTATTTTTAAACAACACCCTGCTGGTCTCCCATTTCTACGAGCTGTGCACCGCTGGAATCCTTGGATCTCCTCTACTACCTTTTTTTCAGTTTCAATGTTTGCTTATCTGATTTCCCTTTTGCAATTTTGCAACTTTTGTTACATTCCTGATAATTCTGATATGATGCCTCTGTCCCTTCTGCCTTTAAGGCTGCGCTCATGGTGGCGGCTCGGGCGCGTGCTACCGGGCGCGTGCTACCGGGCGCGTGCTACCGGGCGCACCACCACGCGCACTGCTGCAGCCCTAGCTTTGTGTGCATTAAGCTGCAGGAGATTGAGAGGCGATCGGGGGGGCAGAGGGGGTGGTGGCGAAAGCATCATGGACACGTCACGGAACTGATTCGCCCTCATTGGCTGAACCAGCTCACGTGACGCTGACGTCACGCGACTGCAGGCTGAAAGACAAATTGACTTGTCTGGCCAAAATGCAGCAGCATCGACTCGCTACAGCACTGCAATAGGAAATCAGGTAAGAGTCCCGAAAAGTGCACGCAAGCGTGCGCACACAGCAACACCCCCACCATGAGAGTGGCGTAAGACTCTAAATGCCTGCCTCTTCTTTTCCATTTCCTCCCATACCTGTTTATTTAGCGAGGGGAAATGAAAAGAGCTTAACCAGGCTCTTTTCAACTATGATATTTTGTCTCCCAGTTAAAAAAAGTTGTAATATTAACACGTTAGCACTTGAGTCAAATAATATATAGTCACAATGTCCTAATGATGTCACAGCTGTCACAGAGTGAGGCTGATCTGACTGCCATATTGTTTCTCCTGCCAAACATTGTACACCAAGTGAGAAAACTGTAAGTATCTTCGAAAACCAAGGTTCTCCCAAAGCTGAAAATAGCATAGATCAGCTCTGTGACATGTTCTGGTTCTATAAAAAAAACCTGTATTCTCTGAAGCTGCACTGAAAATGTAATTTTTGGAAAGCTTGGTTAAGGTCATGGAGGCATTTATGAACTACTGTACGTAGGTACACTTCATATGTAGATACAGATGTCTACTTGTATATGACTGCTAAAAAGTCTGAGTTGTATGAAGAAGGTTTTCAAGGTTCTGGAACAGCTGGAAACATCTGTCACGTACAATAGTATCTCTGCTCCAGCATGGAGTCACACTGCATATCAGACATTGCCAGATTTGAGGAGATTTAGAAATGGTGCCAGTTCACCTTGAGGTTCACATTTGCTAAATAAATCCTAAGGTGAATTAATAAGACAAAATGTGAACATACATCTGGCACTAACCTGTAAATACATTGACAAACCTTTTCATGTAGTGAAATATAAATTTTTATAAGCGAACAGCAAAAACGATCTAGGATGGAAAATACATTACGGCATATGTAAGTATAAGTCACCATCGTCTTTCAACAATCATAATAACAATAATTGTATATAGACAAATAACAGTTGCTTGAATAATGCCTTCTTTCAAAAAGCAGTCATATACACTAAATAAGTCACAATGTATGTTAATTGAAATTGCTAGAAAAGCATTTTGTATGCTGCAAAAAAGACTAATTTGTTTTATTATTCAATGTTTTTAGAGGGGCAATTACTTTTCTGCTGCTTAAAGAGGCTTATTTATATTAGCGAGCTTTGTATTCTAATGCTTTAAAAACTGCTCATTTGTATTATTTAAATGCTGTTTTTATGTACTGAATTTGAGTGTATTACGGTTGATTAAAACATACAAATGTAGCATACTCTTGTTATTAAAACCTTTTATTTCAACCATCATGTAAAAAAAATAGCACGACAGAGAATTAGAAAGGGGAAACCTTTGCTATTCTCATTCTCCACTCAGGTTCTGAATCTTAATGCCGCTGTTAGATAGGAGGAGAAATGATGCCAATTGAAATCACTGGTACATAAATAGTACAGTATTTTTTTTTTTATTACTTACATTTTTATTGAGCATTTTCAAACATACAAAATGAGGTAAACATAACATTCTACACAAAAAAAAGGGGGATACAGTAATACTAATATAGTACAGTATTTTTAATGTATGTTTTGATAACATGCCTGTAGGGTTATTCTTTAATTTAAATTAAAACGGTCATCATAGAAGAGAGATGTGAGCTATTTCTTGGCTGCAACATTTGAAAATGGCATATGATATGTTGGTGCAATTACAAGCAACATCAAGGATTCACTGAAGCTGAAACAACGTTTGTTTTTAGAACACGTTGGATGTGGAATGTTTGTTATAATACACGTGACTTCAGTAATGTCAAGGACAATAGCAACTGTCTACTGTTTCTATCAAGTGAACAGTGATTGTTCCATTTATAGACAACCTAGTGTTGAGGGTGGAGTCTCATCTACGGCAGATCACTGCCACAAGAGATTGTCGAGGTGTGCAACCTAAACGTTCCTTCTTGGTGGAATTCGCAAATATTTATTTCTATCAAGCACAGTTTATGAGGACTACTGCACCGACACACTTTATTCGAGCAAATACCCAGTATGTACCTGGCAGATACCTGGAATGCGCCGCTCCTCACCTCTGACAAGCCCCGTTGCGTTTGCCTTCCCAGCCTGGGTTCATGCCTGGCTGACGGGCGGCTGATATGTTAAATGATAATGATTAGGATTTAATAGGCTGCAATGCTTCGCGTGTCTACCAGATGGCATAAATTCATGAATTGTAATGCAGTATATATATATATACTGTGCAGTATTGCAGCCAGCTGGAATAAAATGCTTCAATCCCTGCCTGGAAATAACCCAATGCACTCGGGCAGAAAACAGTCACAAACCTCAATACACCCGGGTATACCCGAATTCGTGGGACTAGCCGAGCTCAAATAAAGTGTGTCGCCAGTGTATGTATCAAAATCACCGGCTGCAAAACTGATTCTAAAAGAGCACCAGATTTATTGAAGAACAATACCACATTTTTTCTGATTGATCAATTTGGTGCTAATTTGGTTTTCCAATATTTGCCACAGGGAGATTTTGATGAATAACATCCTCTTTCTACTCATTTATGGGGAATAGGCAAACATTTACGATTAGGGTTGAGATATAAAAGTCAATAGGGTGAGAATATGCTGCTTCTTTACAGATAATACAAATCTTCCCTTTCTACCTGTCACGGGAGACCAGGTATTTACTACACCTTTTAAACCGGGCTCATAACATTGAGCAAAACAAGGAGGTAAAATAAATTGTTATATATTCCTTGGAAACAGATAGACATACTCACAATGGATTACAAAATACAATGGAAAAACACACTTACTGGGGGTCTGGGTGAAAAAAATTGATTTTCCTAGCTTCTACAGTCCATAAAACCATGTCTTTAGGTTACCGGGGTTTAGCCCGCAAAGTCCTGGAACTCAAATCGGCATGAGTTACCAGACGCCATCGCTGTATCTCTTCCGGTGATGCCAACATCCCTTGACCGGGAGAAAGTACCAAATGTCCTGGTACTCTTTTTTGCGTGTAGTTCCAGCCACGACCGCTGCGTTCTCTTTTCAGAACTTGGCCGCGAAAAGTGGGACTTAGAAAATGTCTTGCCTTGAAATTTCTGAAGCCGACTCACTGCTATTTCTCCAAGAGCATCTTTGGGTGAGTTTGAATTTGCCGATGCTGTCTTGGCGCTTAGAATCAAAGGGTCGGATTGGCTGCTGGCTTTCTTATAGTATTTTAGTCCCATTCATGAAATACTCCAGCCAATCCGAGCGTGGGAGAATTCCTACCAGCCAATCAGAGATTTGCCAGTCTACTGAAGCCGGGCAAGGATGCATTAGAAATCTGACAGGGGCATGCGCCAACATGGCACCTCTGCCAACTGTGAGTCAGAAGCCAGCCGTGGAGTTAGGCGTCTCAATGTCTGGGAGAATGGTAGTCCGGTGACTTTCATTCATGCCAGGACGAGGGTACTTGAGTCTAACTCCTCCGCCCAAATGGCTTTAACACCTTGGCAATCAATCTCTGTGGCTTTCAACTCCGGGACCCGAGCAGACTCAGTGGCACCAGGCTTGGTAGCTACAGGGTCTCTCGGAACCACAGACTTAGAAATCCCCAGCTCATATACAGTGCATAACCATATACCATTAAACACCATGTCAGAAATACAATATTTCACAATTTTGTCTAAGTCCTTTTTTCTTAGCTTTGACTGAAAAGATGCGCACGTTCAGTTTCAGCACGCCTAGACCTTCCTACAAGAAAATGTGTAAAAAGTTGAACCAAATAATGCTTAGGTTCAATCTCAAAGTTACTTTTCTCAGCACATAGGAATTTGGTCTTAGACATAAAATTAGCTTGCAACCTTATCGAGGGTTGAAGCACCCCAGAACCTCTATACTTGGTTCTGGTGATTGGGGCATATAATGGGGGACTCCCATTAACCTAGGGACCCCTGACTGTACCCGGGATACACATATCCCTATGCCCTCATTTACCTTTCTGGTCTGTGCTGAAGCAGAGAAACCTAAATAAAGGAGTATGCTGCACACCACAATGAAAAATATATACATACAGTCTACCGGTGATGCTGGTTCAAGGAGTACCTGTCAGAGTAATTCCAGGGCAATACTCAGGAAAAGAAGGATCCAACGCTCTACGGTTTTGATTATAATGCTAATTTATTTGTGCCACACAACGTTTCGACCTAAATAGGTCTTTCTCAAGTGACTAGGACTAGTCACTTGACAAAAACCTATTTAGGTTGAAACATTGTGTGGCACAAATAAATTAGCATTATAATCAAAACCGTAGAGTGTTGGATCCTTCTTTTCCTGAAGCAGGGAAAACTGCTTTCCAGGGAGGATTTTGCTCAGAGGTCTGTGTCTACATGTCCCCAGGAATCTGACCCCATTTTTGGGGTGGCCAGCAACTCCTGACCCCTTCTACCTAGACACAGTCCGACAACAGTTTCACCGCAAAACCAACCCTGAAACTCATAGCCTGAGAATCTCCACTGGTTAGCACTCCTAGAAAGGTCAAATACACATACATTCTTTATTACTGTACAATGCATGTACCATGCCGGGGTTCAAGAGCTGACACTCTAATCTCCCCAATATGGCTCAGAGGTAACAAGCCGGGCATAAGACCTTTATTTATGGCCTGGTTTCCCCCCTCACCGTCACACTAGCCCTTCCCCATCTATTGTAAACTAGCTAGTAGCTGCATCATTTGCTATTTAATAATTTTCCAGGGCAGGATTTGCATTTTGCTCTCCTGTAGAGCACTAAACGTGATCTGGCCAGATGAGGAACGGAAGAGAAGAAGAACTCTACCTTTGTTTTGTCATCAGTGACACCCAGCGGTTACGTGATCACGAAGCCCCGGGTGGGCTGCGGCACTCCGGTGCCGTGGCTGCTGCAGCACTAAAAATGGTTAAACTTCTAAGCAGCCTGTAAAATAAAAAAAATTAGGTTTTTATTATCCATAGTTCCGAAAGCACATCCAGTGTGCACATTTTATGTACTAATTTCATACCTCACTCCTTCTTAGGAGTGCTAAGGAAGCAAAAAAAATAGCAAAAGCACGAAGTACCAATGCAGATCCCTTTAAGTCCCCTGTCTCTCTTTCATTTAATAATGCATGGAAGTCTGCAGTGCAATAATGATCACCCATTTGTTATGGCCACGCTTTATATAATGTGCTGCAGTACCATCATCCGTCCAAATTTATTGGTTCAAAGGGAAGTTCTTTAGTGTAAAAATCCCTAGGTTATGTATTTTGTATAAAAAGAAGAAAAAAAAACTGATAAATCTGCTATGGTGCCAAATAAACCCCAAAAAGGTCATGCACCAACTACAAATCTTTACCTGATTAACCTGATCTTCCACTTTTCCGCTACATTTTGCAAACATTTATTGCTTGGAAATATTGGTATACATTTTTACCCAGTTTTTATGTTGTGGTCAGTAACATTTATCTTTTTGTCTTCATTTTCATAACTAATCTGCCACTGAGGTTTACTGTGGTTTACTGTATTCCAAGATAGCTTCCAGCGCTGGAAGATCAATCATGTGAATAGCACTGCTTAGGACCTCTGTGTTAATAGTGTCGTTGCTGTAATAATATCCTGGCTCTCACTGTTGTTACGCATACTTCCTATTGCAGTTTATGCTTTATTGCAACATTTTTCCAGCCTGCCTCAGCCACTTGACTTTTTTTATGAGGCCTCAAGAATGCCTTGTAATAGACATAGAGGCCTATGCACTAAGCACCGGGGAAAAAAACAAACGCTGGGCTTTTTAAATCGCCAGTTTTGACAGTGTTGCTATCACGGTATGCAGAAAGCCCAGAATACCTGTGTTAGCAACATTTGCAAAGCGGGCGAGAAGCCAGTGGCGCGATGATCGCCTCTCTGAAAAGGGCTTACCTGGCGATTTCTATCTCGGCCAAAATTAATGGTTTTAATATACATTTTATTACTAGTATAGATGAGCAGGGGGTCTTCGGAGCACAACCACGTTGATTTGAGGTCCGGGGACCCCCTGCTTCCCGAGATACAGTCCCCATTATGGGGTGCCGATATCTCCTATGCATTTTATTTCCACGGTCATGTGACGCGGGACATTTAAATGCATAGGAGATATCGGCACCCCATAACGGGGTCTGTATCTCGGGAAGCTGGGGTCCCTGAGGCAGAAATCAAAGCGGTTCAGCTCAGGAGACCCCTGCTCACGCACACTATTAATAACATTTACATTAAAGCAGCTTCATTACCGTAGCGGATAATCGCGAAGGAAATAAAAGGAGTTAAAGCACAATAGCAGGTTTATTGGTGGCAATTGCCCCCAATAAACACTGCAATACTGTATGTACTACCCACCAATACACAACCCACCCCCTGTGCCCCAAACAACCCATATACTCCCCTAACACACATAAAAGCAATTTTTTGTTTTTATGCACAGGAATTATACCAGAGGCCGTCAGGGGCCCTCGGGTGGTTCCCGCAAGTGTCCGGGGGTCCTCGGGTGGGCCTGTGCCTAAAGTAATGAGTCCATAATTCTTGTCAGAACTGCACTTAGACAACCTATCAACCTCTTTACTTTAGTTTGCGTAGGCTTAAAGAAGCAGTATCCCACCCCTCTTTCCACCATAATTATTTTTATAACCTTAACCGAACTGAAGTATTCCTCGGAGCTCACCTGTGGTCCCACCCCCTTCGTTTACCAGCAAAAATGGATTTGACATTTTTTATAGTTTTCTTTAAAAAATAAAATACGGACATGGTCGCTGGGGGTCACCAATAACAAGATATAACGTTGCAGTTTGCTATTGGCCACCAGAGCGAGCCCTGACTCTGTGACCCATTTTGTGTCCAGCGGGCAAATAACCAGTGGGAGGCAGACGTTGAGGATAACGGGGCAGCTTCAGGCGAACGAAAAATATATATTTATATATATACACATATCAGTATGGATTGCTGCTTTAAAGTAAAAAAGTTATATTTTCCATATGCTGTGAGGCACTCTATGGTGTGTAATTGTAAGAGAATAATTGCACTGTTTGAGCATGCTGTTACGCACAAGACACTTTCCCCCTCAAGGTCTTTAAATGCACAATAGCAAAATGCAATTATTCCTCTGTAATTATACATCTCTGAATTGTCTCGCCGCATTTACAACAGGAAAAGCCAGCGAGGCTTATGATTGCAAATTAAAAAAAAGAAAACACACACACCGTGATTGCAGTACAAACTGTGTGTGTGGCGTGGGTTTAAGAAAGCAGTCCCCGTGGAGCTCGAAAATGGAGCTCGAGAGTCCCCCTGTACAATAGTAATGGGGTGATTTAGGAAAGCTTTAAAAGTTTGCAAAGAGCTTTGAAACTTTTTCAGAGACATTTAAAGCAGCCATGATTGTATCGTGAACAGAAGCTGGTTAGATCTCCTATTTGTTTCTCCTCCCAATCAAAGGGAATGTTTTATACTTTCCCACTAATAAAATGCCTTTAGGAAGTGGATTCATACACGATGTATGAAAGAGCAGGGATTCCTAGATCTTTTTTCTGGCAGTATCTGTGACACACAAAAAGGAAGCATGTAGATTTCTTTCCGGATTTGCCTGTGTTCTACTTTTAGCAGGGGTCATAAAAGTATGGGAAACCTGGATTCCTTATGACTGAACAACTTAAGGACAATTAAGTTTGTTATCCTTATACCAAGGCATACAAGAGTACAAGGAAATAAGTTCTCATTATGGCTTCAATATGAACGGAGGGAGCAACAAGTAATGACCAGTCTGGAAGAGCTATGATAAAGGGCTCCTTTTATGTAGTACTTGTGACGACATCGAACAGTAACTCGTCTAACTGGAAACATTGTGATATCTGGCTGCAAAAAGGATGTATTGGAATCTCATTGTGATATCATGGCGACTTATGCTCTCATATAGTCAGGGCCTCTGACAGTGGGGGAAAGCTGGGACTGGCCCGGCCAGGCAAGGGGCCCAGCCTCACAGCAGCTATCTCTCTGTGTAAAGGGAAGACAGCCTTCCCCCTTTCTGGGTCCGCCCCCATTTGTCCCTTCCCTCCCTCTTTGCCTGCAGGACTGGAGGGCCCTCCCCTTTCCCTCAGCACCGCCCATCTGTCCATTTCTTAGGCTCCGCGGGCCTGAAGGGCTCTGCCTTGTACTGGCCATGCTACTCCAGCATGTCCATCCATATTGTGTGTATGTGCGCGTGTAGGTAGTGGGCTTATATTGTTGTGTGTGTTTGGGGAGGGGGCCTTAGTGTGTGTGTGTGTGTGTGTGTGTGTGTGTGTATATATATATAAATGGTGATGGGATGAGAGTGAGGAGGTGTGTGTGAGAAGGGGGGGGGTGTAAGTGAAAAAAAAGGGGGGGGGAGGTTTCTCGCAAGGTCGCCGACACGAGGGTGGGGGGCCCTGGTGGAGATGTTAGTCCTGAGCCCCGGGAAAGCTGTCTTCGGCCCTGCATTTAGTCATGAGAGCTCACTGGTTTCTTACCATCTTAAATGTAGCACATGACCTCTGGAGACTATTACACATGTCGTGATAATGTAATCAGGCACATAGGTATATTTCTATATTAGTATTCTAAAATAGAATGTGAGTTACTAGCCACATTAACTGGTTAAATCCTCAGGATGGACAGCAGGAGTGTTGACAATTTGAGGTGCTGGTTGTGTAATTAAGCACATCAGTGGATCCTACTTTTATGCAATGTATCTCCATAAACTAACATGATGGGCTATATTAACCAAGCGATACACCTAAATAGGTTTCCTGATGGAGGACCAACGCTTAGAGCAGTAGTGCTCAACTCCAGTGACTAAGCCACCTGTGCTGAAGCAGGGGTATCCTTAAAACCTGACCTGTTGGGGGGGGGGGGGGGGGGTCTTGAGGACTGGGGTTCAGCACCACTGCCCTAGACCACCACTTGGTTCAGCAGATCTAACTATGATGTCCCAGGCCTTAGTAATTAGCAAGCCAATGCAGCTAAGACACATCGCAGATGTATCAGACGATACTGCAGCTGTTAATGCAATGCGCTGAGGCTGGCGAGTTATTTAGTAGCCGTGATATTGAAAACAACGGTTTAGGAGATAAAACACGTTTTATTTAATGTGTTATTTAACATGTTATTTGGTGCATTAACAGGGATAATAACTGCTTCATCTACAGTATCACGTTACTCTTATTAATTGGCTGTTGTTGCAGTCATCCATGTTTACGTATCAAAAATGCTAAGATATCATAGTTAAATAGCTGCTGTAAACTTGGTAAAATTAGGCAGTCCTGTTAGGCGTTCTATTTTAAGCGCAGTATATAATGGGGTTATGTGTCAGTTTCACTATTAAAGACATGCAGTGCTTAACTGAAAACTTTTTCTTTACCATCTGTAACACGTGATAAACTTGATTATCAATTTTTTTCCTGTTTGATATTTTCATGATGGTTTTTACTGAGGCATAAATCAAGGGGAAAATGACGGACAATACAAACAAACATCAAAACACCCCAGTAAAATGTGCTCCTCCCTCCCAGTAACGCCTGGTTTTGCTTTATGTAGAGCAAGATCTCCCCGAAACTGCAGACGCAGGTATGGACAAAGTGGAGCATAGTACTGAAGATAAAAGATTTATATTCTAATCAAACATCTTGACACCAATTTGTTTTTGTGTAACATGATATATTGCCTTGCATTCTATGTAGCTTAGGTTTAATTTCAAGTCCTGCTTTGATGCACTTCTTTGTGCTAAACAAAAGAACATACAATTGTGATTGATTCTCTTTATTTTGTGCAGAGAGAAGCCAGTCCAGTACAGGCACTGTCATTATAAAAGATTCTTCATTTGGTCCCCTCCCCTGAGAAATGTCGGGTGGTAAAGGCAGATTGTATACCTTTAATATAGACAACTGAATAGTCACAATTCAGAAGGGTTTTACAGGCTTTAGATCAGGCCCATTAAACTCAGAATAGCTTGGGGACGGGTACTCAAATCCAAATGAAATTTAAAAAAAAAAAAAAAAAAAAAATGTCACTGTAACTTAAGTGTACACTTTTTTTCTTGCGTTTTTCCTATGAAAAATACAGAAATGTCACTAGTATCTCTCTCCCTCCCCCCCCCCCTCCTATCTTGATCTCCTCTCTCCCCCATCACTTCTACAGTCAGACAGCAGGAAGAATACAGACACAGTATGGGTGCTACATCTGGTTTACATATACAGCTCAACCCCATTATAGCGCGATCCGTTTATAACGCGGTTTGAGCATGGACCCCGAATTAAAAAAAATAATAATATATTTTTTTACATTTTTTTTGCACACTGCACACTGCGCACTGCACACTGCACACTGCAGAGCCCACTACACTGCACACTGCACAGCCCACTACACACACTACCAGCACTCACTGCACACTGCACAGCCCACTACACTGCACACTGCACAGCCCACTACACACACTACCAGCACTCACTGCACACTGCACAGCCCACTACACACACTACCAGCACTCACTGCACAATGCACAGCCCACTACACACACTACACACACTACCAGCACTCACTGCACACTGCACAGCCCACTACACTGCACACTGCACACTGCACAGCCCACTACACAGACTACCAGCACTCACTGCACACTGCACACACTCACAGCACACTCTCACAGCACACTGCACTCACAGCACACTACACACTGCACACTGCACTCACAGTACACTGCACTCACAGCACACCACACTCACACCCCCCCTCCCACTTCCCCTCCCAACCTTTGGTGTCGGCTGCTGAGATCGGAGCAGAGCTGGCATCGATAGGAGGAGGGGAGGGGGGGGGGTGTCGGTAGGGGTGGGGGGGGTGTGTGGATGCCGGTAGGGGGGGTGAGTGAGGAGCAGGCTGGGACTCGAAGGGCCGCGTGGGCTAGTCCCAAAACTGGTTGTGCCGCGTAGGAGTGGTGTGTCAGAGACACACAGACTGAGGGCAGGAGCGGAGGGTCTCTGGATGCCGGGCGACGGGCCGGTAGGTGTGGGGGCCTCGGGGTGGGGGGGAGGTGGATGCCGGGGGAGGAGGTGGATGCCGGTGGAGGGGGATGGATGCCGGTGGTGGGAGGGGGGAGGTAAGGAGCAGGCTGGGGCTGGACTCGGAGGGCCGCTGTTGGCGGGCCTGGTGGCTGCTGGGGGACGTGTAGGGCTTCCGGCCACCTCCTCCCTCCCTCCTCCCTCCCTCCTCCCTCCTCCCAATCGGGCGCGCGGTGGCCATTTTTAAAAAAAATTAGCGCGACCCCGGTTCTAGCGCTGTCGGATCGGGTGGCCCCCGAGGACCGCGCTATAACGGGGTTGAGCTGTATTTTACAGATTCTGGTACCTCTTGATTACTGTATTAAGTGAGGATCACTACATACAGTATACAAGTTACTACACAATCCCCAATAACGCTGCGCGGGTGTGAGTCAGTGTTAGTGGTGTAGTAGCTACCCAATCATGGGTATGTTGGCTTGTGATGGTGCCAGCACACTGTGCGAGCTTTTGGTGTACTGAACCTGTTGCGAGCCTGTTCTTCGAATAGGATGCTTCGATACCACTGTGCTTTAATAGCCATTGAGCCCTTCTGGCGGTGCGTGGTCTCTCGACCACGTCTGGAACTGTAGCTCTCTGCTCCGGTTGCCTTGTGCACGTGCACTCTCTGCTGCACTCACGTGCAGAGAGTCACGTGCACCCTCGACTGAACCTGATAGCACTCAGGTCTACACAGATCTGACCCAACATCGCTGCCCCCTCCTTTTAAAGGCTTTGCTCCCTCATAGTCCCTCCTCTTCCACAGCCGTTATCATTGGCTGCGCTCATGTCCATCACAGTCACATGTCCACCGCACAGTGTTGAGGAACCTGCCAGGGGGCAGTGTGTGTGTGAGCTCATCACACAGGAGGTTACATCGGTATTACATGATGTATATATTTTGAGAAAAAATACTCATTATGGCTTTAAAAAACGAATAAACAAGGAAACAAAAGCAAGGAGAATCATGGACACGAACAGTATTATCATGAAGCAGGAACAAAGAATGAAAACACGGAGCACCATCCAAGAAAATAAGAATCCAGAGGGGGCTATCTCATAAAAAAAAAAGACTTTTTTGGTCATACAAAAATAAAAAAAATATGAACCCCTACAAAAGGTGGGGAAAAACACAACGTGTTTCACACCTAAAGCACTTCATCATGGTGAATTCACGCCATGATGAAGCGGTTTAGGCGTGAAACGTGTTGTGTTCCCCCACCTTTGTAAGGGTTCATTTTTTGTATGACCAAAAAAGTCTCTTTATGAGATAGCCCCCCCGGATTCTTATTCTCTTGGATGGTGCTCCGTGTTTTCATTCTTTGTTCCTGCTACCTCTGCACAGCGGATGCACATCCCAGGACCTCCTCCAGGATTAAACAGGACTCTGGAGTTATTCTTATCACGTTATTCAGCATATATGTACTGTGTCAGTGAGGAGATATATTTGGGTGTCAGCAAGGCTGTATGTGTTTGACCCACGGGAGACACTAGGCACTATTCTCCAGGCAATCTGTATTGGATTTTACATTTGAATATAAAAGGAGGCATCTTATTTGAACACAAGATTACCTATCTATTATATGGGACATTCGTTGCTTTGAGCACCGGATGTATCCAATCCAGTATTATCATGAAGCCTCTTTTTCTGCGCTATGGAGAAACTCTCTCTTAATGCACTCGGCTTCCCCTTTTTATGTCTGATTAAATCTTTTTTTTTATTTCATAGTGCCTTAAAAGCCTCCAGCTTGCAATGACTTTGTATAACTGCATTTATCTAAAAGGCAAAGGCACTGCACATTATTCCTTTTATTCGGGCCTCAAAAAAAACATTGGAGTAATCACTTGAACATGCTCAGGTGAGGAATATGCGAGATGAAAAGTACAATTACACTTAAGAGTACAAATAAACAAGCAATCCATTATCCATCATTACAGTGCGATTGATCTTATCAGTGTTATCAGTCAACCCATTTTTTTTTATTTTGCTTTCTAAAATATTACACAAGCTGTCAGCTCAAATCATACTGTACATATTTAAATTGAGTCCTAAAGTCTGGGGCAGCGTGTACTGCAAGCCATCCAACTGTGACCCACCTGCCATGTCACATGCCAAGTGTGCTGGGTCATATTTTTCTACTTTCATCCTTGTACTGTACTTGATGCATAGTTTTTAAATCGGTGTTAACTTCTATGTTGCAGGCAGCAACCGGGTGAAGTCAATTGTCGTCTTCTACATTTAAAATAAGTGCTGATAAAGTAGATTACTTGATGGTGAAATCCTGAGATTACAAAATTGCCTGAGATTACAAAGAAGCTGTGGAGCAGATTTAGGGTTTTATTCAATATATATACGCTGAAGCGGACGTTTTGGGCCAAGAATCCCCATTGAGCTTAGAGTTGCTTTAATACTATTCAAGGTGCAAAATGCAGTATTTGTAGTAACAACTATTTTTGCCAGGTGGTATTTTGCCCTAAATTAGATGTTTTTTAAAAGCAGGAGTTAAGTTAGACTTACAGATGTAACCAATGTTGTTGCATACCATGGTGCTCTGCAGCGGGAGTGTGTGAGAAAGGGGCGAGGCTGTTGCACCATTTCACCTGCAGGAGCGCGGCACCAGTTGTAGTAATGTTGGCTACATCCAGGGGTGGATTGCAGGTACATACCAGCCTGGACCATTCCTTCAATAGCAGCCCTCCTTCTGCAGTCATGTGCCGTCACATTGTCATGGCAAAGCATCGCCATGTGACATTGCAGCGGGATTTGACATCGGGTCTGCAGCTCCCTCCTCCAGTCGGGCACAAGTTGGATCCCGACGCCGATAGGAAGAGGGAGAGTATTGCAAACAGTGACTGCCGAGGCTGCTGCATGGAGAACTGGGGTGTCACAGCACCGGCCCACCGGGGCAACCCCGATCACCCAACAGGGCAATCTGCCCCTGGCTACATCTATACACCACACGTGCAAAAATGTTACAATTATTATCATCATAATTTATTTATAGAGCACCAACATATTCCGTAACGCGGTACAATGGGGGGTACAGAGATTTGATCATTACATAAAGAGAATGACCTACCAAATAAGGACAAACAAATGCAAACAGAAAGAAAAGGTAATGAGGGCCCTGCTCCTGAGAGCTTACCAGAGAATAACGGGCAATGTTGAAACAAAAAGGTAAATTGCATCCTCATAAATTTCCCCAGATTTATAAATATATTTGATAAAAATTGCACTTTGAGTTGGTGTTATTAATCTTACCACAGTATAAAACCCATTATCTAAGCACTGTTTAAAGTATCGGACGATAAGTGCAAAAACATTATTTTGGGGAAACTTTGTTTTTCAGATAGTTGGCGATTCATATAACATATTTTGCATGATGCTATACTTTTATTGCAGCTGCATGCAAGTTAGTTATGGATATTATTGAACAGAAGCTTCTGAGTCTTTGTGTGTCAAGAGAATACTGTAATCCTAACATCTCATGTACGACACCTACAGCATGAAAATCTTGTATATTAGTACAATAAAACATGTGTCTAACTAACTAGGGTCAGTTTAGTTATACATCTAAGATTAATCTTACCGATGTAGCATGCCTTATTACGGGGGTGCGCCTGATTTTCAGGGGCGGGGGGTGCGGCAGTTATAGAGGTCCCGCACTCTCCCCATGGCTATTAAATGAAATGCCAGGGGACCGCGCGAGGCCTCTATAACACACTTACCTTCCAACGACGCGTCGTCATGGTAACCCAGAGTCAAATTACGCCATGGCAATGTGACATCACATGACCCTGAATGTCATTTGACACCAGGGCAGTACAGGGTGGGCCGCAGATGAGCAGGCAGGGGTGCGCATGGGGAAAAGTTTGCTCACCCCTGCCTTATTACCTTGTTAAGCATTAACACAAGAAATAATGTGGTGAATATTGTGCCTCACAGAGATCGCACGTTACCATTGTTTTCAATGGACCCCACAGTAAATCTTGAGGTAATATCATGGTAGTGTTAAGGCATCACATTATGTTAATGGGAGTAATAACTCCACAACACAGTGTTGTGTCATCAGCGGTATATAGGAGAGGGGCAGTGGATTCTGGAGAGAGTTTTCGTGTGGCAGCAGAAGAGAAGCTTCTGAGCTTAGAGGTAGGGAAGAGGTTCCCCAAAGTATAAATTTAGCTCAGGCCCCCGTTTTATTGTATTCCAGATAGGGACAGTGCCCATCAGTCAGGATCCTTTGTGTTATGGCCAGATTAAGTAATAGCATGTCCCAAGAGTGGGAATACAGACATGCCTCTGTGGGCCACGCAGAAGTGCCACCAGGATGTCTGGGGATCAGCCCTACAAGCAGATTCTCATCCACTTGTAACCCTGTTTCTCCCCCCCCCCCCCCCCCCAATCTCACATAGGGTCTATCTCGGGGAAACTTGCTCTGGTTACGTCCTTGAGTGTGGTGCAAACCTGCTGGTAACAGGGGGCCCTGGGTCTCCCGTTTGGTGTTATAGGGGAATGACAGGACAGGCTTCTGGGGTCTTGCCCGAATCTTACAGGTGCAGCGCCTCCATCTCTTGTAGCCCCCAGGTGTATGGGGAGAAGTCTCTGCAGGAGAATCTCTTTACCTTCTTCCCAATAGACTTCACTCTCAGACCAGAAGTATAGTAAAACACAGATATCTTTAATCTATCACTGTCAGCACAGCAGTAGATCTCAGCTCGTAGGGCTTCCACCCTCAGGATGTCCCTTGACCTCACTCCCAGCCAAAGGGCACCAGGAGCAGTCCCAGCTCTTCCCTTACTCTCTGGTAGAGTAACGGGAACAGTCTCCCACCGCTCCCCTAAGGGAGGGCACACAGTGTACAGAGCCCTGCACACTGCACTCGGGTAGACCAGCCTCTCTCACGGTAGATGTCATGGAACAAGAATCACATTCCTGCCCGACCCCCCTTCTGCTTGTCAGCTCCTTAAATTCAGCTGCAGGCATTGGCTCCACATACACACACTGTGCCTGTGTAACATGCAACAATGTTGCATTTTTTGCCTCTGAGCACATAATCAGTGAACTGCTACTGCAGCTTCTCCAGTCCTCCCAGTTAATGGACTTTCCCATGTTCTCCCCTGTCTTTTGCTGACAGTTAGTGCAGTCCCACTCAACCTTTAGTGTGACCCCTGCCCCTCACTTTCTTTTCCACCCTAGATTACAGTGAGTACAGACCTGTCTGCATCCACCCCTGGTAAGGCCTTTCTCTCTTACCATAGTCTAACCCCATAGAAGCATCCCACATAGAGAAGCACTCTCTACCTACATTACACCTACGAGTTCCTGTGTTTTCTAATCCAGCAATAAAATTAAGAAAGACATTAAGGACTTGTCATGCTTTGGAAGAGGGAGGACATGAGTTGAGCTTACTGGAATCATTCACACATCATTCGTGACCCTGGTTCCAGGAAAGTAAGAGAGAGACCGTGTATTAGAGGTCTACGCAGAAGCTATCACTCACAGCCTTCATGCTACAAAGGTGCAGCTCTACACAGCTATACAGCAAACTGCTACAGCTTTCTGCAAAAACAAGCAGCAGTTTAAACAGAACAGTAAAACAAAAACCTGTGTTGGGGAATCACACAGCAGCTACTACTCAAAGACTTTATGCTATACAGAATAGTCCCTGCACACAAGGCAGCAGCTTTGCAAACAGACTGTACACACAAACCTAACTGCCTTTTTCTCTGTCTGAGTCCACCCGCTGCTCAGCCCCACAGTGAGGAGCCTACGGACACCTGTAAGCACAGCTACCCCAACGCTGCAGGACACCGCTCGGCACCATCTGAGACAGACGCCCTACGCTGACAAGGTAAAAGACCGCACGCCACACGCACTGGCAAAAGGCCTACACACACCTACAGCATGGCAGAACTCAGAGCCTCACCAGACATCACGCAGGAAAGCGATCTCTCAGATACAGAGACCGCTGCGCATCTGCAACAGGCGCAGGCAGGCGCAAGGCCCAAACGGACAGTCACACTGACACAAAAGGGCCGCGAAAAATATGAGAGCGACATTGAAGCGCACCGCGCTAAATTAGAGTTGGCCTGGAAAACAACCGCATTGGAGTTACGCAATGTCGTTAGTATTGGCGATAATGCACAACAGCTCGCGCAGGCAATTATTCAAATAAAGTCTGATCACTCGTGCTACCAAGGGCTGTCAGAAACATACATCACCTACTTGACCAGAACCAACACCGGCGAAAGCCTGCAAGAAAGAGACTTACAAAATAACATTGATCTTGCACGTGACAGCCGCGTGCGGGCCGCCATCACAGACGCTCAAAGCGTGAGAAAAGAGCTCCTCCTGGAGACTGCATCGCAGCGCTCAAGCATATCCAGGCACTCATCTAGATCAGCAAGATCAGCGCAGTCTAACGCGTCCAGCGCAAGCACAAACGCTACCAAGGCGAGAGCCGCTGCAGAGGCCGCACGTGCCCGGGCCGAATATGGTCGGAGAGAGGCAGCCGTAAGGGCAGAAAAGGCGCGCATAGAAGAGGAGGAGCAGGTCGCCGCCGCCGCCTCCGCTGCCAATGCCGCCGCCGCTGCCAATGCCGCCGCCGCTGCTACCGCCGCCGCTGCTACCACCGCCGCTGCCAATGCACGTAGAAAGGCCGAATTAGACGCGGATCTAGAGGCTCTAAACAAAGAAGAAGACGCCGCTGCCGCCATAGCCCAAGCCGAAGTCCTAGAAGCAGCTGCGAGACAGGACGGCGGGGAGCTACCCTACAGACGGATTGCCTCAGAGGATCCAGCCCAACGCACTGAAGACTATGTAAGGAGCCTCTTCAGTGTAAACACCAGCACACCATCTCAACACGGAGGGAGCGACACCACAGACAACGAAGACTCGCTAGGACCACGAGGAGAAGACGCTGCTCCGTCAATGGCACACACTGCCTGGGATAGCCACAGCCGCAACAGTGATCCACACGCCAGAGCGCACACGGATGCACCACAACAGGCTCGTAATCCAGGTACACCCACGCGGGAGAAAACAGCCCCTCACACTGGCCAGCAGTCATCACGCGTCCACGCCAAGGAAGAGGCGACCGCAAAGACCGTCCCAGCAACTACCTCAGAACGGGGCAAACGCGCCGACGTCTCAGGTCTGACAGACATAGCCAAGTACATGATCCGGCGCGACTTGGTGCACGCAGGACTCATCAGCTTCGACGACCGCCCTGAGAACTACCGGACGTGGAAGTTCACGTTCAAAGACGCAATCGACAGCTTGGACTTCTCAGCAAGGGAAGAGCTCAACCTGTTAGTTAAGTTCTTGGGGAATGTATCCAGGGAGCAAGCGCAGAGACTTCGGACGGCAAACGCACATCAACCCCAAGTAGGTCTGGACCTAGTGTGGGAAAGGCTAGAAGAGACCTATGGCAGCCCTGAAGCAGTCGAGGATTCACTCTTCAAAAGAATCGAGAGCTTCCCCAAGATCACGAGTAAAGACTACTCGAAGTTACGAGATCTTGGAGACCTGCTGCAAGAACTGGAGTCCGCAAGGAAAGACCATTCCTTAATAGGTCTCAACGCCCTAGATTCAGCTCGTGGAGTGAGACCCATCCTGGAGAAGCTACCCTTCAACCTCCAAGAAAGGTGGCTTTCACAAGGTTCCAAATACAAAAGGGAGAAGCAGGTTGTCTTCCCCCCATTCTCATTCTTCGTGAGCTTCATCTGCGAAGCGGCAAAGACAAGAAACGATCCCAGTTTCATCTTAGGTGCGCAAACCACATACAGTGCAAGCAGCCCGAAGAACGAGAGACCAGCGACGAGATATGGTAACCCCCAAACACCCATCTCGGCCCGCAGGACGGACGTGCCTCCCACGGCCCAAACTACTCCCGATCAGTCGGTCGCCGGAGACAAGGAACCAAGGGACCCAAACAGGGAATGTCCCATACACAAGAAGCCACACCCACTCAACAAGTGCTTTGGGTTCAGGATGAAGTCCCTAGAGGAACGCAAGAGGTTACTTGGAGAATTCGGAGTTTGCTTCAAGTGCTGCGGTTCCACGACCCATCTAGCCAGGGACTGTAAGGAAGAGATCAAATGCACAGTGTGCGAGAGTGACAAGCACGTGACAGCGTTACACCCAGAGGCGATGACACTCCACCAACTCAAGAACCCATCCTCCATAGCGGAGCATGGCGGGGAGAAAGAAGAAGGAGAGTCAACATCCGTCACATCTCAGCGCACTGAGGTTTGCGGAAAAGAAGGTGACAAAATGTCCTGCTCCAAAATATGCCTTGTCGCAGTGCACCCCCAGGGACAACCTGAGAAGGCTATTCGGATGTACGCAATCCTCGACGACCAGAGCAACCGATCACTGGTCAGGTCAGAGTTCTTCGACATGTTTAACATACAAGATGGTGCCTTTCCTTACACTCTCAGAACGTGCGCAGGGCAAATGGAGACCACAGGGAGAAGAGTGAACGGCTACACCATATGCTCAATAGACGGCAAAGTGAACATGCCCCTTCCCACACTCATCGAGTGCAACCACATGACCACAAACAGGGACGAGATACCCACACCAGACGTGGCACTCCATTACCCCCACCTCAAAGGAATAGCCAACCACATCCGGCCGGTGGAACAAGACGCCAAGATCCTGCTGCTGCTCGGTAGGGACATCATGAGGGTACATAAAGTCCGTAAACAGCACAACGGACCCCACAACGCGCCATACGCCCAAAGACTCGACCTAGGATGGGTGATAGTGGGCAACTCGTGCACTAACAGAGAGCACGGGCAAGACTACGTTGATGCCCGCAGAACGGAGGTGACAGAATGTGGACACACATCTCTCTCTGAACCATGTCTTGGCCATCTCCAAGTGACCGAAGGGCCAAGTGAAGAGGAAAGACAAGGTCATACCCCTGGGACCAACAAAGACATCCTCACGCCGATGGGACGCGACAATGGCTTAGGATGCTCAGCAGTCCAGACAGCCAAGGATGATGAGTCGACTCCACCGAAGGAAGAGAGTAACCTCCCAAAGGTGACCGATAAAGGGATCGTCCTAAAAACAACAAACAATCAGACAATACTCCCGCGAGCAAGGGCACAATTAAGACGTACAGTTGTTCCTCTCCACAGAGTATCAAGCAACAGAGCAACCAATTGCCACGGCTGGCATAGCCGCAAAAGATTGCGCCCCACAGGCGAAGCCACAGTGTCAAAAGGACTGTTCGTTCAAACACGTAAAAGGGGACAGTTGCAGAGACATTTCCCAAAAGGATTTACAAGGACAAAAGAGACTGTTCTTCGTCATGTCCAGGGAGAAAACAACCTCCCGATGGCAGTCAACAAAGAAACACAAAAGCGTTTCACCAAACTACGCGGAGATGTTCTCGTGCAAGAGAAATGTACCGATGAACTACGGTGCACAGCGTTCCAGACAACAAGGAACGATGACAAACAAACACCCTCGAGGGAAGATAGAGGATTCCCGAGGTTAACTGTCAAGGAGCTCTCTAAAGACGGACTAAGCAGTCGGGTGACTCCGCTACCATTCCGTTCACCAAGGAGGCGCTTCCCAAACAATGGAGAACATGCCATCTCTAGGTTCACCTCGCACCTCTGCGGCCCACAAAGGGAACCAGAGACCAAAAACAACTTTGTGGTCTTCATCCAGAAGATATTCTTTACCGGCCACGCAAAGCCAGCACCTCTAATGGAGGAAGGCAAAGAATGGCGGTACCTCCAATCACCTGGGGCCTACCACCCTCAGGAACCCGATCAAATCCGGGTAATGTTCAACCCCAGCGCTCAGCTTCAGGGAGTCTCCCTGAACGACGCCCCCTTTATTGGATTACATTCGACAACCAGTTTTCCAGGGACAGTAATCCGCTCCCACAAGGAGCCAAAAGCCCTCTCCTTCTGCCAAACGCCAGGTGATAGAGCGACAGGCTACCACGGCTGGTATACCTACAAGGGGATACACTCTGTGGGTGAAACTACAGAGACAAAAGGACTGTTCTCTCACAAGACTAAAAGGAAACAGTGCCAGAGACTTTTATACAAAGACATTGTGGTGCAACCAGCAAACCTGGAGCTGTGCATCCACCCTGCATCCTTTGCCAAAGAACCTTGGCCAAGGGACCTTGATACCAGTGATACCGGCCGGTGTCACATCGCTATGTGGACATGGACTCTTGCATTGTTTGAGAATGTGATGTTATCTTTGTTATGCATTGCACATATGTTCCACATATTCCAGTTATATAGTGGTATCTCCAGATACCAGACGGGGAGTGTCATGGAACAAGAATCACATTCCTGCCCGACCCCCCTTCTGCTTGTCAGCTCCTTAAGTTCAGCTGCAGGCATTGGCTCCACATACACACACTGTGCCTGTGTAACATGCAACAATGTTGCATTTTTTGCCTCTGAGCACATAATCAGTGAACTGCTACTGCAGCTTCTCCAGTCCTCCCAGTTAATGGACTTTCCCATGTTCTCCCCTGTCTTTTGCTGACAGTTAGTGCAGTCCCACTCAACCTTTAGTGTGACCCCTGCCCCTCACTTTCTTTTCCACCCTAGATTACAGTGAGTACAGACCTGTCTGCATCCACCCCTGGTAAGGCCTTTCTCTCTTACCATAGTCTAACCCCATAGAAGCATCCCACATAGAGAAGCACTCTCTACCTACATTACACCTACGAGTTCCTGTGTTTTCTAATCCAGCAATAAAATTAAGAAAGACATTAAGGACTTGTCATGCTTTGGAAGAGGGAGGACATGAGTTGAGCTTACTGGAATCATTCACACATCATTCGTGACCCTGGTTCCAGGAAAGTAGAGGCAACACTGCCTAAATACAGGAAGTGCAGTGCCTTAAATACAGATCCAGTAGGAACCACCCCTGTGCCTCTGATTGGACACAAGGCCTGATTACACTACCTTCTCTGACTCAATGCACTGCTTTGAGTGGGGAAAGCCCATGATTACTCCTGGCGAATCTACCCTTACTAGGAATCACTGCCAGGAGGAGGGCAGACCCATAGCCCAAAACCAATCAGTCTACACTCTCCCTCTGGTGGAATCCAATGGCCCCCACTTGGACCTAATTTGCTCAGCCATCCTGCAGGAGAACAACCTGTACAAAATACATAAACATGACATGGTTATACTTTCTCATTACCATGATGTCTACAGGTTATCGCCCATTCACCTAGGATGGTGTAAATAAATGAATTTGGGACAATCCCAACATGGAGAACCCACTACTTAATAATAGTGCCTGGGATCTGGTTTGCGTACTTCCCTCCCATTATGGTCGATTACTTTAAAGGAATGGGACTGATGAGGGCCATTGTCAGGACAGTACACTACTTTGTGCATGAAGATTCCTCTGCCCACGCTCCAAACTCTCATCAGATAACAAATCCTTTCCTCAGTATGAAAGGCTGAGTGACTACTTTTAGAACTTAAGTAGTCCTGTACCGCTTCTCTGAGCCAAGTCTCACGTTGCTCTTCTATTTCTAACATTATGGGTTCTGGTACATATGGGTATTCAAACCCGTGAGACTGAATGTATCGTGCCACTATGGCTGTATCCGCTCTACTCAATTTGGTGAGCTTTCTATTTCCAGCCGTGCCTGACAGTACCCAGTGCATGGGTTCAAAAGGAGCAATTTCATCATATAAGATGGACGGTCCCTTAGGGATCACAATTCCCTGTTTTATTCCTCTTAACCATCTTGTGAGCTCATCGACAGCCTCCACTTTAGAATAGGGGACCTTTCCCCACCAATGGTCCACTATCTCATCTTTCATCAAGATGGACCAAGTGCGGTCCATAAACTCGGAATACCCCTCAAACAAATGAGCCCACCATTTCTTGCTGTGGTCTTCTAGCCCAGATTAAAACACTGACCCTTCTGTGTCTCCCTGAGAAAAAACACCGGAGGTACCGCTAGAAAGAGAACCCTTACTTTTGCCTCTGATCACATTTTTGTACACCGTAGGGTTCATTACAGGGGGTTTAGGACACACTGAACCCTCCCTCTCAGAAGACGTTGACCCCTTGGGTTTACACCTAGACACAGGTTTAAACACTGTAGGATTTGGCACAGGTATCCTACTGGCCCATTGTATCTCCCCCATCAGACCCCTCATCACTGGTCACCCAGTCCCGCCAGTCCGTAGATAAATTGGGGGCTACCCTTACCCCTACTAGAACTCTGATGACTTGCCGTGACCCGGAACTGGGTGGGGCAGGGGCAGTGGTGCTAAGGGTGGGGATGAGGTAATTACCAGTGTCCAGAACAGTGTCTTTAAGTCGGGCTATGCCTCGACCAGTGGAGGCCTTTCTACTGTCCCGTGTGGCAACTCTGCTCTTGCCTCGTCCTGATACAGACTCTGTAACGATCCAGCTCTTCCTGGGTTAAGCTGGTAAGCTGGAAGGCTGGTACATGCTTCCGGTCTAGGCCGCTGGTCGAGTCGGATGTGACATCATCTGCTGTCGATGCTACGGAGTCTGGGTATAAGTCCAGGAACCCGCACTGGAAGTGCGTCATCCGCCGGGCGTGGTACCAGAAGTTCGGTGTGGTCTTGGACACGTGAGTAGGCCCCAGGCTGGGCCTTCCCTCTGGTCTCTGACGTGGCCTGTCGGGAGTAAGGTGGTGGTTTCTCACAGCTCCGCTGGCTCGCGATGATCCTCTTGTCCTCAGGAGCAGTCTCGGATCCCGTCTCCGCCACACTGGGAGTCGCCACGGCCGTGGGACTTCTACGGGGCTCAGGCCGCACCAGCGTCTGCTGTCGGGGAATCTCCGGACTCATCTGCTCCACTTTATAGGTAAGTAACTCGTTCTTGGCAGCACCGCTGTAGTGGTCCGCCAGTTGGTGTATCACCACCGACGATATACTGGCACACTCGTCGTCCGACAAGGCAGACAGGGACATTTCCGCAGGGGAACGACAGCGGGGCTCCGCACTTTTATTGGAGACATGGTGCACAAACCAGTTCCTTTCCGGCACCACCATCAGCAACAATCCCCCTTTCCCCTGGGCAGTCACCTTCTCTTTAACGAGTTCCAGCAGCACAGTCAACGCCGCTGTAACCGACTCTGGGACACCATGTAGGGCCCACGACCCTGGACGGGTATCCACCTCAAGGTTGTCCACCTCCGTCAATGTTGCTTGTGGGCTGTCCGGCTTGGCAACGATGGTAGGGAATGGATCTACCAGCCATAAATAGTAGATTCCACACAGCGGACACCGGGCAGTGGTACTTGGCTCAGCCCCAGGCAGTCTGCATTGCAGGCACAGACACCTGAGGTACTCTCGGCCTCCCACCTCCACCACCAGGAAGCCTCCTGGAAGTTGGTAGGTGGTAACATGGCACGTTGCCATACTGCTAGCAGTGGGGATAGTCGGCAGCATAGAAGCTCGACAATTCGCTCTGTCTTTATCGCCAGCTCTGCAAGACTGAAGGTGCGGCAGCTCACATCCGGCTCCTCCTTTAGTCTGGGTAGAGCGTGATTGGATCTCACTCTGACCCCTCCCTCTGGTGGAGATTAGAGGAGGGTCACTTAGTATCAAATTATGACGTGGACTCTTCTCTGAGCCAGTCACAACACAGGGGGCGCGGCGCCTGCTTTCGCGCCACTTCCCTCCTTCAGGCAGGTTTTTGGCCTTTGCGCCAAACCCGGCCAAATCTTTGCAATCGGCTTTTGCACAGCCTGTTTGCACGCAGAACGTGCACCATCCAGACTTGGCGCGAACCGCCATTTTAGATTCTTCACACCGCGTGGTGTACCATCAAGCATCAAGCATAGCAGCCATTATCTTAGCTCCACTTAAATCTTCACCCATTGCACTCCCTTGCTGGGCAGCCGCCATTTTTGGTGTACCCACAGCTTTTACCAAAGCGCAACCCTCACGGTTTGGAAGGGGGTCCACTCTCCTGTGAACACTGCAATCCGTGTTTAAACATGGCTGCGTGACGCTACGTGACATCAAGTTGCCATGGCAACACGGTGCCTTATGACACCACCTTGTCATTGCAACGTGCCACTGCGTAACTTCGTCACGGAGCATCTCGTTGTCATGGCACAGGCGTCACGTCCCTTTGTCATGGCAATGCGGCACCATTTGATGGGATTTGAAGGGGGAGATACCGCCGCTGCCACCACCCGGAAATTTACCAGGTAAACCTGCAGTCCGGAGATACGTAGCCGAAACTCGTTATCTCCCGGAGTGGTTGCAACCCTGGGCCTATGATAAATGCTTATAAAGGCCATTACACCCTCAAAGTCACAGAGGGTGACTAACAGAACATGGGAGGGAGGAGGGGGGGGGGGGGGAATACCCTTTAAAGGAAACCTGTAAGGAACCACGACTGCTGCATTGCCCTTCCTATGGGAATACTGAATTATACTGTAAATAGGGGATAGAAACACACACAACACTCCTGTAAACTCACACCAGAAACCCACCACACCTTATAGGTCAAAAGGAGTGCTAGTGGGTCTGTGACAATGTATAAACAAAAGACAGAACTCAAATGCTACATTCAATCCAACATGACAAATCATATAGTTAAATACTTATCTGTTTTTCTCTCATACTGTAAGCAAGGGTCACTTAGTTCAGTTCTTTGGCCAAAGCATTGTAAGCTTGCAGAACACGTGAAGGTGTGCCCTCTTTCTGTGAGTCCTAACACTATCTCTGCAAATGTTCTCCTTACCTCTCCAATATGAGGAAAAAGCCTTATTGGACTGGTCATGCACAGCTGCATCTAAAGACTTAGTAAACAATTATTTGGAAGTCTGACTCCTCCTCCCTGTTTCCAGTCTTGCTCTGCCCACCTTTAAACAGCAAGTCCTGAGATGCAGATGTGAAAGAGAAGGTTGGCAGAGATATACTGTAGCAGTGTTAGGACTTGCAGAATAAGGGGGGCACCTTGTCACGGTCTGCAAGCGTACAAATGCTTTGGCAAAATAATTTAATGACTGTATGATTTGTTGTGTTTGAGGTAGAATTGGGACTCTGTCTTCTATCAATAGGGGATAGGAATGAAAAATCCCCAAATGCCCCTGCAGAAGTCAGATTTTATCTTTACAAGTACTACTTTAATTATAACCTGAGTCTCAATTATCCACATTAAATGCTCTTTTGTTTTAATGAAATATTTCTTTGTTCTTTACTATTTAAACATTCTCACTCATTCAGTGCTGTGCAGGAGTATCCCACAGCAAAAATAAAAAAGTAGAGGTACTGTGCATGGAAAGGGCAGCACCTCAGGGGTTAACCTGATTAATTAAACATGTCCCATACAGTACTTTATCAGTATACCTATTATGTCATTTTGAGGCTCATTGTGGTGTTTTTTTCCATCATTTCTTTAAATGCACCATGCTACCTTGATTTCACAGATAATGATAAAGGGTATAGCACCGATTCCCAGAGCTATCTTCTTTATTTAAATTAGTTGTTGAGGCAAATATGTTTGATTCTTGGGGTAGGGGGATTTTTGTAAGAGCTGTAGAATAGCCTGTATGCTTTTCAGACCAGGCTATTTTTCTTTTGGAGTGGGTCTTTACGTCACAGTTTTAAGGTTCTTTGCAACTACTCCTGCTTTGTGTGCGGCCAGTTTGACTTTTTACAGGGTGTGACCAGTAGAAGTTAGAATGTATGGGATGTATCAGTGTCTGTGTCTTTGTACATCACATTTTTGTCCTTTTGATGTAAACTATCTGCCAGGTGTGAGGCGGAGTAAACATCTCTTTAATTACCTGCAACAGATGTAAGTACAGTAACTGGACTAGCAACTTATTTACATTTAGCTCAAGCAAGAGCAAAACCAAACTTTTCTTTGCATTGCTACACAGAGCTCATAAAAGACAGAAGTATTTGACCACAATATTTGTTAAAGCAGCAATACGGATTTCATTCTTTTAAAAATGTTTATTTTTCATCACAGGATTGGAGCGGGGTCTCCGGAGCTGAACTGTGTTAATTTCAACTGCGGAGACCCCCAGCTTCCAGAGATACAGCCCTCCGTACAGTTAGAGAAGTACTTGTAATGATAAAATCTGACTTGTGCAGGAACTTTGGGGGATTTTTTTTATTCCTGTGTAAAAATAAAATAAAAAATAAGTTACGCCTGTAATGTTGCTTTAAGCATAAATGCGCTGTTGAAACAGTGGTATTTCATAATGAAGGGATAAAAAGGTAGTTTAAAAAAAAAATATACAGTTGAAATTCCTTTAAAAAATAAATAAATAATGCTTATAATACTTCTGCCTTCCACATTGGATTGGGATGGGGAGAGCTTTAAAGATGTTTGATAGTTTGGATACTATATTCAGTGTGCAATGTTCAGTTTTTGTGCCCTTGATGAATTGTCATTGTATTGAATTTGCTTTCCAGTTTTGTAGACTTCTCTGACCTTAGAAAAAGGTATCCTATCCTATCTATCTAATGTAACCAAACACCTACTTTTAGTTGTTAAGACTTATATTCAGATTTGCTAAGCATCTGTACTACATGCATACAATATTCAACATGATCTTTTACCTGTTAACGATATAGAAATATGATTATTATGTTACTGTTGGTAAAAAGGGTTTTGAGTCAAGTAAAACCGTAAATCTTGATAGTTCGTACAACCCCTGTGACTGAGACATTTTGGAAGGATTAAATAAGGTAGGTATGCCACCTTTTATTACATACCTGCTGTCATCTTTACGGTACTGTATTAGTACAATCCTGATTTTATTGATTTTCTTCTGGTTTTGGGAGCACTTAGAAAGACAAGACAATAGATGGCACAAGGTCCTGAGGACACCAAAAATGTGTATTATTTAATATGTATTTGACGTGATGTATAAATATTATAGTCCTAAAAAGATATTCATTTAAAGTCATGACATATCTACATAAGATCTAAGCACACAGTGACACTGATATGTCATTTATTTAACCAAGATGCCCTTTATTGCCAATAGTGGATAACCAGCAGAGCAACTCTGCACCATGGATAGCTCTGATTATTGATTCACTGCATTGGTTATATGCCTGCAATAATTCAGAGGGAAAACCAGCATCTTTTATGTGTGCCTGTCCACCTGCGAGTGCCTTGGAAGCTTTAAAAAGAGTTAACCAAAAAAGAAGAAAATCACAGCCACCCACTAGGAAATCCTCCATGCAGCATTAGCGGTAGCAGCAGGACACCAAAAATGTGTATTCTTTAATATGTATTTGACGTGGTGTATAAATATTATAGTCCTAAAAAGATATTCATTTAAAGTCATGACATATCTACATAAGATCTATGTGGGATATCTCTGGGAATGGATTGATTCCTTTATTACAGTATATTGTTACAACCTATATTGGTCAGGTCTATGTTAGAGCACCATACAGCTTTGTTTTGCTCTTACATAAGATCTAAGCACACAGTGACACTGATATGTCATTTATTTAACCAAGATGCCCTTTATTGCCAATAGTGGATAACCAGCAAAGCAACTCTGCAACATGGATAGCTCTGATTATTGATTCGCTGCATTGGTTATATGCCTGCAATAATTCAGAGGGAAAACCAGCATCTTTTATGTGTGCCTGTCCACCTGCGAGTGCCTTGGAAGCTTTAAAAAGAGTTAACCAAAAAAGAAGAAAATCACAGCCACCCACTAGGAAATCCTCCATGCAGCATTAGCGGTAGCAGCAGAATCACTTTATCAATGATAAGCTCACTGATCAGATGTCGTCGGACCAGACGTGTAACCTGTGCATATGACTGCTTTATTGATGGGATCTCCATATTCATCTCATCTCCGCTGGAGGGAGGGAGAGATAAGATGCTGGAAGAAGTGAGGAAAAGAGACCGGTCCAATGCTTATTTATAGTACACATAACCCGCCTTTTTATTTTATAATTCTTCCAGAGAACCCGCCTTTTTTTTTTTTTTTGCTAGTAACTAGGTGCACCTTACCAGCAGGGCTTTCAGCTCTGTACGTCAAATGATATCAAGCTGGATGAAAGACAAGGCATCTGTAGACGATTCTACTGTAAGTCCTGTGTGTCTTCCTTACCTTGAGGTGCGAGAGGTGTGACCCGTATGCATTGTGGCAGGAAACCCCATGTTAAATTCTCACAATACTGGCTACAGAAGCATTTGGGAGACAATGAAATGTTCTATGCATGTGCTGTGGAAGGAAGCAGAGTATCAAAAAACCCAGGCTTTAGGAAACATGCATCAGTGCTCTATTTCTTTGCAAGTGTGTTGTGAAGCTGAATGAAAGCTGCTGTATCCTAAAGAAATACTTTGAAAGCTCTTTATACAGCTCTAACCATCTGCATCCAGTGTGTCTATTAGACTCAGATATACATCATTGTGCTCTCTTCTGTGTCTCTATATTCTGAAGCAATTGGAGGCTTCTTTGTAAAAGAGGAGTAGTTAGACAAGGCAAGAGTGTCCGTTTTTCAACTAGTTTTGGGGGTATATCTTATAAGTGTGGTTGAAACTCCTTTAAAAATAAAATAAAATTAATGCTTATAATACTTCTGCCTTCAGCATTGGATTGTGATGGGGAGAGCTTTAAAGATGTTTAATAGTTTGGATACTATATTCAGTGTGCAATGTTCAGTGTTTTTGTGCCCTTGATGTATTGTCATTGTATTGAATTTGCTTTCCAGTTTTGTAGACTTCTCTGACCTTAGAAAAAGAATCATGAAACCTGTTAAGTAATATCGCATGTCATGAGTGTAGGCGTGGCCTGCTGGATTGTTCGCGTGAGCACCTGTTTTTTGGGCAAATTTGTGTTGAATGGTGCTATAGATACAGATGTAGCAGACTATATAGCTCCCATCAGGGCCACCAACAGATTTCTCGGGGCCCAAACTGGGCCGCCGACCCCTCTCCCCGTGTATTTCTCTCCCCCCTCTCACTTTTACCCCCCTTTTCCTCACTCTCCCCTTCCTTACCCGTCTCTCTCTTCCTCACTCCCTCTCTTATGCACCCGCTCTCTCTCTGCACCTCCATCAATTTCCCCCCTCTCACTCAATCCCGCTCCCTCAATCCCCCTCCTAAACTCATTCCCTCCTCTCACCCTGACCACTAACACCAACACATACAAAACCCCCACCCCAAATACATAAAAACACCCTTACATTGCCTTGGTGCAGGTCTCAGGCCTCTGGTGCCCTGGATCTCCCCAGCTGCTGCGGGCCTCTACCGGACTTCCCTCTCCCACATTGCTCCCCGGTGCGGGACAGTGAGGGAGGCCCGCAGCTGGGGAGAGCCAGGTCCTGGTGTCAACGACAGGACCGACAGCTGGACAAAAGTTGTGCCTGACCTCTGGCCCGGGCCCAACTTGCGGCGGCTGGCCAAGCCCCCCACAGCCACCGGGCCCGGGACACTTGGCCTGGCTCTCCCCCCTGTCGGTGGGGGGCCCTGGCTCCCACTGATGCAATATATTGTATTACTATATATTAGAATATATAATTCCATAGGATTCAATGGCAGTGATAATATAGAATATCACACAGTATTGTCTTGATAACGTGTCAGCTGGAGCAATAACCTTTGCTACATCTGTAAATGCCTTACAGCTTATCACCGGTTAGTGAACATGACCCTATAGCCCCACTTAGTGCCGGCATCTCAACAATTTTTTAGGTTGTCCTGGAATTTACCCACTGTATAATGCTTTGGGTCTCTGTGTGGGGTTCGTGGCGGGTTTGCTAATTCGAGTGGAATTACCAAATTAGAATGGTTTCCAAACTAGTGTAGCAGAATTCTAGTAGCTCCGAAAAGTGCAAAAGGCAAAACCGCTTCAAACAACTCGCATTTGTTTTCTCGACACATCAGGGAGGTGGGAATTGCGAGTTCCCTCCAGACTCTGAAATGGAAGAGGAGTAGAAGGAGCAGGAGCATGTGGTTTAGCTCAATGCTAGAGCTACTGCCCTGAATGGCAGAGGGTGTAGGTTCTGATCCTGTTGGACCTGACCCTGGTACCCCCTTTATCACAAAGGTCCTTTATTCTTGTCCGTATTGGTCTTATTAAAATATTTTAGGAGGTGTGGGGTGTGACTCATTTAAATATACTTTGCATAACCATTAGCATATCTCCCAGGGTGCTTCAGATGTGCTCATTTTTGAGCACAAGTGTCTCTCCCTATGTTATTTGGAGGGAGGTTTGAAGGGTTATAGATAGATATAATACGCACAACTGAAGAAGACACTATTACATTGGAACTCCTTGCGGTTTGTCACTTTTTATAGATGGGGTTTAAACTATACGATTTGTAATACAGAATATGGATTTTGGGCTAGTTTTAATCCACGTTTTATGACCATGTCAAACCGTTCGGTCTTATAAAGAAACTCGCAGAATTTACCCCTATCACTGTAAACAGAAGTAATAGGAAAATATTTGCCCCAAAGACTTATTAGCTAATGGGATATACAGTACACAGAAACAGTGCATTATCGAAACTGCCAACTTTATACATATTCCCTGGTGTGATTTTGCAGCTCCCGGCTCATCATTATGCCTTCCCTCACCCCACCTCCCCCCCATGGCGTGATGATGTGATTTGTGCCATAACACCCCGTCCCCATAGCACCATGACACGCATAGCATCATGTCCCGCCCACCCACAAATTGCATCATCACACCTTATCCAATCCAGATGCGATAACGTGATTCGCGTCATCACACTACGCCCTCGTCCAAAAGGACAGTCCCACTGTGCGACAACCCCCTTGTTATTTTCTCCCGATGTGTTTTTTACCCTCCTCCGGGAGACCGGGAGAAGTGGGTGAAAACACTTTAGTACATGGTGGGACAGTGTGACTTGGAAGGTCTGTATTTTGCATCTGCGTTTTTAGAACTATAACAAGACTGGTAAACCCAGTTGTGGGCACTCTGATTCCCCCTAGTAAATGTGTTATGACATTATTAAAAACTAATTTATTAACATAAATCCTCTAAAATATAGGTGGTATAAAAACGACGACACAGAGTTGGATTCCTCAACATCCCTGTAGGTGTTAGAACCTTTTTGATAATGGAGTACAGGCAAACTGTAGTACACGGTCTCCTTAGGTATAGTAACTAAATGAATACTAATCTAATATCCCATTAGTAGAAACATGGATAAGAGTGTGTCTGCACCAAAAATATACCTAAGGGTTAATAGACACAGTATAATGATTCCAAGCTTTAGTGATCTAAAAAGCTTGACAAATGAATGTACTGTACTGCATACTGATGCTAATTTCTATAGGGAATAGACCACTAAGTCATACATTAGTTCTGCGTATTTTATGAATACTTAGTGGTTTCCTAATAAAAAAGCTTGATGTGCAAGGAATAAATCAGTGGTAGTAGTATACTGTATATCGAAATCCTATTGGCATAAAGCAAAAGCAGAGTCCCTGTAATAGTGGATAATCTTAGTTGCTACATATCTTGCTTGCTTGGGTTATTCAGATAGTTTGCCCTCAACATATAATGCTCATGAGGTTACTCCTGGTCAATGCCCCAAGGTAAACCTGTATAGCCCTTTAGGATCAAATCATTCAAAGCCAACCTGTATACTAACATGGTGAACAAAGAACAGGGATAAATATCTTAGCCACCCAAAGGTAATTTACCTGCCTGGTTCAAATATATTCTCTAAAAATGGGATTAATGGGATCTAGGTGCAGAACTTCTTACACCAGATAAAAACCCCTACATGATGGCAACTCACTGTAAATCAGGCCTGCACAACTCCAGTCCTCGAGGGCCGCATACAGGCCAGGTATTCATGATATCCCTAGTTCAGTCATACTGAGCCACTAATTGAGCCAGCTGTGCTGAAGTAGGGATATCCTGAAGACCTGGCCTGTTTGCGGCCATTGAGGCCTGGAGTTGTGCAGGCCTACTGTAAGTGAAGATAACAATATCCTATGTATATGTAGCCCTTTTTCCCTCTAGTGTGAAGGGTCTACTAGTGCTGGCGGGACCTGTCGGCTCACAGGGATCTGAGCCTCCGCTACTGGGAGCCTGAGGTGACGAATATACTGAGTGGCAGCGCCTCCACCTGCGCAGGATCCCTATTGGATGGGATAACCCCGGGCAGGAACTATTATTAACAGTCCACAGATTATAAGAATAACAATAATAACATTTACTGTGAGCAATAACTTTAAACCACATACAGGCAATAGCAATACTAAAGGTTACAGCTATACCTTGCCGCGCAGGGCGTTGTCCCACCACAATGTATCCCCACACCGTGTCCACAGTACCAGAGGTGTCCTTTGGTCACTTCACCCAATAAGTGTCCCCAAAAGATGCCCACCCCTCTAGGCGTGATCAGCGCCTTATTATACCGGTGTTGGTGAACGGTACCTGCCGGCTGTGTCCACACCCGGGCGCGCTAACAACGAGAAGCAGGGAATCCGCCAATCCAACAATATCCTCCGCAAACAAAAGTCCTCTGACTTTTTCGCAATGATGGTCGCTCCCTCTCTGGCAGTCTGGTCACAGACTGCATGTAAGGAATCCGCTCCTGGGTTTTGCTGAAACCTTGTCCTTACAGAACCTTGCAGCTTCTAGGAAACACACCCTTGATCCTGCAATCAAGAATCGCCTGCTTCTGCAATTAACTGCAGTCTGCTTCTTGCTGCCTCCTATGCAGCTCAGTCTCATTGGCTGTCTGTTCTATTTAACTCCTACCCCGCCCACCAGGAAGTTGCTGAACATAGACTTTCTCTAGTAACTGTGTTTGCCACAGCCTGTGTTTGGCCTTCCTGGCCTTCTTGTCATTGTTCTCAGTTACTGGCAGACTCCGCCGTGCGGCCTCGGTTACACTGAAGCCTCAGTGTTTCTTGTCCTGTCTGCAGTACCTGTTCCCTGCTGCATCGGTGTTCCTGTTACCTGCTGCATATTCTCCTTGTAGAGGCCTGCATCGTTGTTCCTGTTACCTGCTGCAATCTCCGGCTTCCAGTGGCTTCCACTACTCACAGCTGTACCCGGCTAGGGGGTGCTGTTTGTGCTGATGCACTGGATCCCCTACCCCTCCTGCAGAGGCCTGAATCGTTGTTCCTGTTACCTGCTGCAATCTCCTGCTTCCAGTGGCCTCCACTACTCACAGCTGTACCCGGCTAGGGAGTGCTGTTTTGTGCTGAAGCACTGGATCCCCCGTTCCTGTTCCTTTCTACGTTGGAGCACCTTCGCTCAAGCGTCCTGTTACCGAACCCCAGCATGGATATCGTTTACCCAGCCTTCTCCTATCCTAACCCCGGCTTGTCCACGGATTATCCTGCCTTTTCCAGTCCTGACCTGGCTTTGTTTTACCACGGAATTCGCAACCCGGATCAGGCTTCGTGGTCTAAGGTCGGTGCATATCTATCCCCACCTCAGCCCCGCGGTCCGGTCCAGGCTTGTGGTGAGCACGTACGTTACACTGCAGCAGCAATAGTTCAAATTAAACCACTGTGGCCCTAAGATGGCTAATCACTAAAAGGGCAGAATCCCTAAATGAAGGAGTCTTCCCTAAAGCAGCCACAATCTAGGGTGAGTTGGGGCCTAGGGGATCTCTGGCCTAGTGCAGAGGGTCACAGACCCCTGCACCTATACAACCTCCCCTAGCTGTGTCCCAGCTCCAACTGACAGCAATCCCTCAGAGCACCAACTGTAACCACTGCCTCAGCAGGTAATCCTAACACTCCATTGGCCAGGCCTAGTCACCTGACTCCGCAGCAACCTCCCTTCTCCCAAGTTGCAGCGGAGGTAAAAGCCAAACCAGGGAATCCGGGCCATATATATATATATATATATATATATATATATATATATATATATATATATATATACTATATATATATAAGGCAAATAAAGTAGCGCCAGAGTATTGGTGAATAAAAACCCCTAATAGTGACTAAAGTGCATAATGTGGAAATTATACCATGTATAAATGTATATGGAAAATTCCACAATTTAAATATTGTGCAATAAACTAGTATTATGAAAACATACAACACAGTAAATACCAAAAACCCAATAAAAATCTGTGCACTGATGTGAAAAAAATGTGCTTAAAAAAGAAAGAAAAAGAATAAGGTCCAACCAGTCCTTTTAGACCAGTCCATGAATAGTAGACAATTGGTGCTGATATGGGGATCTCCGGCTGCTCTCAAAATGGATGAACCACATCCAAAGGAAATCTAAAAGAAAAAAAGAGGAGAGAGCGCACGCCCCATAGCATGATATAGTACATTTAATTGTAAAAAGGAAGGGAGGGGAGGGGGGAGGGGGAAGAAATGCACTCACAAGATAAAAAACACAATTTGAGCAATTTGTGATAATATCACCACCATCCGGCTTGTCTGCAACAGAAGTCCACAGATCGAGGCTCCCCCAGGGCTGTTTAACTGCTACCAGGAAACCGGAGATGTCGCAACTGGAAAGGTTGATCTGTTAAGGTCCCAGAGATTGCCTCCAACACTTCAATGGCCGCAATACTGACTCGCGCTCAATGCGGCCTCCTTGTGCGCATGCGTGGAGTCGTAATGACGTGATGACGCGTTGACGTTCCCTGTCGCGTTTCGTCACCAGACGGCGACTTTCTCAAAGGGCTTGTAATGGATGTAACAAAGTCTGTGTATTTATAGCCAGCGGGTTGCCCAGCAACCCGTATCTTGTGTACAACAAACTAAACCACATGGTTATTCATTGAATCAAGGTGTAAAAGTGACTCCCGAAGGAGATAATTGATAATAACTGGCACAAATATACAAAATGTTGGCAAAACAAAGGACACAATTATAAATGGAATGGATAAAACTGTCGCAATGGGATCATATAAAATAATAATAAAAATTGGAATAAAATAAATCTTAAATGCTGCTAATGAAGACCATGTACAAAATATACTGCAAATGACAATTAGAAAACAAATTATTATCATTAAAGAGGATATAAATATATATTGACCTCAAATAGAAAAGCAACAAAAACCAACATACCCAACTTGAAAAATATAATTATCAATACAAAAAATCTATATATTATATAGAAAAAATATTTTATTATATATATAAAAATTTTTTTTTAGTAACGTTCTAAATGTTGCTAATGTAAATAATGGTCAATATAGATGAACAAACGATGTACCAGAAACAATTGTTTTGAAAGATAATAATGAAAATTAAAAGATAAAACATATTAAATTAGAAAGAAATTAGAATATTAAAATAACCACCTAAAGGATAATAAACCCCAAGGATCCATATGGATGAAATATAAATGGTGCTAAATCACTAAATAAAAAATCGTCATATTAATGGACAGAGCGACAAGGGAGATACATAATATTAGGGCTTCATAGAAGTAGTATGAAATTACAAAATATAGAATCAACCCAATACGGGGGGGGGGGGGGGAGGCATATGCCCCCCCATGTTTGAATGATGATCTGCTATATGCATCCTTTAGAAACACTGATGGGAATGCAGTTTTAGAGAACTGGGGCAGTGAGTAAAAAAGCAGAGGAAACATAAGACAAAGGAGACAACAAAAATAACAGGCAGTCAAAATAAATAAACAGAATCCCTACAATTTTGGAGAAATAATCTAGCAATGTTGGATTTTGCTTTATTTTTCAGGCTGGTCCTCCGGATGCTGAAGATGAGCTGACGGATATAGAAGATAACGAGGAGGAAGATTTAGGCGTCATGGATGATCAGCGCAGTGTAATCCTTCACCTTATCTCACAGCTAAAGCTTGGCATGGACCTTACCAAGGTATGCAAAGAGAATTTAGCTTCATTGTTTTTTTTTTTCTCTCTAACCAGCTATCTCTCTTTTCAACTGCAACTGAGTAATTAGATAATGCTATTTCCTTGGGAACAAGGTTAACAAATTCTTATATGAAAACTTGTCAGACGAGGCAGGGGAAACTGGACGGTGGATTTACCTAACTCTGTTTGCTGTCACTCTGTATTGCCTGATCTGTTGAGTTCTGAAGAAGCCAATGTACACTATGCTGTACACTTCTCAAGCACAGAAGAAGCTAAAGCAGCAATCCTGGCTAAACAGGTTCTTTATTTTACCTGAATAGGGGCTCCAATATAATATTAAAAAGGTGTATTACATGCACACATTACTAAGGGGGTAATTCTATATCGCCTAAACTTTAATGTTCATTTCGGACACAATGTCCGCATCGAATATTATAGATTAGGGTTCTTAGTCTTCATCTAATGTAGGGGTGGCCAACTGCAGTCCTCAAGGGCCACCAATACGTCAGGTTATAAGTCAGCATGACTGAGGCACCTGTGCTGATGCCGGGATATCCTTATAACCTGACCTATTGGTGGCCCATGAGGACTGGAGTTGGCCACCCCGATCTAATTAGCCAAGTAGTGTCAGGTGCTGATGTGTTGCTGTCCATGTTGAAGACGAGGTCAGGCAGCTGTAGGCTCATGCTATAACAGTACTGATGTACTTAGTGCATCATAAGGGCAGAGAAGCTGTTAAGGAGAAGCAACGCTTAGTAAATATTGCCCATATAAATATTGAGTGTTTTATAATCCACTCTCTTGGTTTTCCAGTCATTAGCTGTATTGTGTTTGTATGGCCTCGGTGTACAGGGCAATAACTATCCTATTCATTTCCTTGTATACACAACTGATAAAAAGTTATTAATCTTCACAATCTGCCTGTTTTCTGACTCCATAACAAGATTAATTATAATCCACTGTTTTACAGAAATAGCTCAACGTCTACCAATTATCCGTGACCTGTAGCGTATGATGATTTCATTTTTTTTTTTTTTACCATTCTCATTCATTTCTAAGGGAAATAAAGTGCTCGGTATGAACAGTATGCACTATGTGTGAAGAAGGCAATACAAAATTGCAGCATTTGATAGAAAAAAAGCCATGATCCAGCGGAGCAAAAGATCACCCAATGTCTCAGTTGGAATCAATTTTCTAGCCAGATCTTAAAGTGGCCCACCAATAAAACACAACTTTTAATAAAATAAATTAAAATAGCAACTCATATTCAACAATCGTACAAGAAAAATTTGTGCTTAACCTTTCTTTCCACATGGTGACAGTCTTATTGTTGCTCTGTGGACGGGCTGCAAGTCTGTACTATGCTATTGTTGCAGTTTGAGTCTTTGAAGATTGCTGGTGGCACGCACTACTTTAGTGGTTTATTGACTGCACACAGAGATGGGTCTATCAATTGATTTTATGTTGCCTGCTTAATATCTGGTCCCAAAGTCATAACCATACAATTATCTGTTTAAAAAAAAAAAAACAATCTCCCATTTATGCTCCCAAATTAAACAAGGCTTTTTGTAGCCAAATTGTATCATACAGATGCAGCTAGACGTACTGACCTCGGTGCTGCGATTTTCACAGCTCCGGTGCGGCTGCAGCTCTCACCGCCCCGAGGACAGTACCGGCCCAGGAGGATAAACTCTGCGGGATTCCATGTTTCTGAATGGGACGCTGGGGAGTTAATCCTTTTGGGCCACCTGCAGGGAGAGAAATACCGAGACTCGCCTTCCAGATTAGCTGCGCAGGCGTCGCAGCATTTCTACGTCTGGATCCATGTCCCCGCTCGCTGAAGGTAAGCAGGCCTGTATTATCTGATGTAGGTGCCAGAAAATGGGGCTCTACATCAGGAGGGTGGTGGGGCCTATATGGCCATATTTGGTCATCTACATCATGAAAGGGGCTGGAAAGCCACTGTCCAAATACAGGTCTGCTTGCCTTCAGCGAGCAGAGACACAGATCCTGACGTAGAAATGCAGAGACGGCTGCGCAGCTCATCTGGAAGGTGAGTATCAGTATGTCTCTCTCATTCAAGCAAAGGATTACTGCTGCGGAGTCCCTTTCAAAAGCATGGAACTCCACCATGTTCATCCTTCAGGGCCGCAAAACTTGCTGTCCATGTGGCCACAGAGGGGCCACGGGTTTCTGCCCTTTTTTTTCCCGTGGCCACAAGGACATTAAGTTTAGCTATATCTGTACACTGTTTGCTGTGTTATACTAAGGACAATTGTGTCATTACTACTCTAGTGTTATCAACAAAGATGGATACCTTGCTCTTTATGTCCATCTCCAAATCAAGCAATTCTTCAGATTTTTCTTTTCCCTTTAAAATAAAATAGTTAGATAGCCCATCAATCTGCCCTGTATTTCAATAAGATGCATTGTTTAAGTAATAATCCCAGAAGAACAGGACATTATTGGCCAATAATACCCTGTTCTGAGGGGAGTATTACTATTATAGGCTAAATGTATGCTTTTTCTCATAAATAATACAGACACTTGTATAGTTATATTAATTTTATAAACATTCTACAATTTCTTTTGTGCCTTTACTGTAGCTCTCCCCCTACTCTATGTCCACATAGGCAGTAACTCCTTTCTCCTCACTGTCTCCTGTGTGGAGCTCTCTGCAGGCAGGGAGGGGAGGTGTCAGTGCCTGGCTGGTGCCTCCTGTCCAATCACCTCCCCTGTCTCCCCTCCCCGCTCTAACTCCCTGCATGGCAAGGGAAAGCTGTTTGGTTGGAAATTAAAACTGGGCAAGGTGCAAAAATGTACAGCCCATTACAGAATGAATAATGCCCACAATTTTGACCAATCAGAAATTCTGAGCATAATTGAAATCCTTGTTCTCTAACAGTTTAGCTTATAATCATGTTTGTTTGTGGACTTGCATGAAACGTCCAAAGAAATTATTAAAGATGCAGTCCCATGTGCACTGAACTTTTTTTTTTTTTTTTTAATGCTTTAAAGTAATAAAGATCATTCTACAGTAAGTCGCACGGCTTACTTTGTGAGGTCCTTGAAGATGCACACAACAGCTAATAGAATTACCGTATTGGCCTTAATATAGTGCTATGTTTTTTTCCTAAAAATGTCCTGCAGAAAACTGTACTTGTATTATATGTGCAGCCTAACTTTTTATTTTTAATGTAGAACACCTTCAAAACCTTAGGGTCGTGTTATGTGCGAGGCCGTACTATGTTCGGGCCAATACGGTAATAAAAATAATTTGAAATTTTATATTTTAAAAAGGTTTGCTTTTTGACAAAGAATATACTGTTACTCAGTGTACTGTACTTTGTAAAAAAATAAAATTTAAAAAAAATCTTGAGTGGGCAGGATTGTTCATGTATTGTTCAGAAGAACATACTATAATCTGTAAATATAGATTTCCTGTGTTGTGTGTTTTTGTTAACGCTCTGTCATCGGGGGGGAAATCATGTCTCCTTTGTCTACTTTAACCACAGGTAGTGCTTCCAACATTTATTTTGGAGAAAAGATCCCTGCTGGAGATGTATGCAAATTTCATGGCCCATCCAGAACTGTTTTTGTCCATTGCAGCTAGTGCGACACCCGAGGAAAGAATGATCAGCTTTGTGGAATATTACCTAACAGCCTTCCATGAAGGCCGGAAAGGAGCAGTTGCCAAGAAGCCCTATAACCCAGTCATAGGTGAAACATTTCATTGCAGCTGGGACGTACCCAAGGACAGGGTGAAGTCTTTTAGAACTCCCAGTGCCTCCGCACTCTCTAAGGAACCCTCCACAGATGAGAGTTCTGCTACAGAGTCATACAAGTTGCGATTTCTGGCTGAGCAAGTATCCCATCATCCACCAGTGTCTTGTTTTTACTGCGAATGCAAAGAGAAGAAAATGTGTGTGAATGCTCATGTCTGGACCAAAAGTAAATTCCTGGGGATGTCCGTTGGGGTGTCCATGGTAGGAGAAGGTATGGAAGAGTCCTTTTTAAATAATATGCCTATCTGATCATTATTCCATTAGTTTTTGCAACCTTTTATGCAGGTGGCTTAAGTAAGAAAGTTACTTTGAAAACTGGGTCACTGAATTACAAAAGCACATTCTTCTTTGTAAATTATTTGTTGAAAAATGTGCTATTTTGCAAGTTGTTGTTTTTAACAGGTTTTTTTAACCTTCCTTTATACGTTTGTAGACATCATTACATGTAGTATTTTATGACTACATTGAGTAACAAGCAATAATGACATTATGCTGTATGTATCCCTTTAGTTCCCTTCTTTTTTTAGAGCAGTTGTTTTCACTTCAGCTTTGCAGCCAGGATAGCTTATTAAATAGACTTTGATATTCTATGCCTGACTGAAATCTTCAGAATCTTGAAAAGGTATGTGTGTGCACAGCATACAGACCAGAGCTACAATGTAACCCGACTATCTCTAAATGTGACATCAGTAAATGTATTACATTTTGCAAGCCAGACAGTCTTGTATTCACCATTGTTGAACAGGTGAAAAGGAAATTTACTTTCCAGTCATAAAGTTGCTCCCAAATGGAACAAAAATCTGTCTCAAGCGGTTTGGTTGATGTTTATACTACCAACAGTCTGCAGTAATGTCAGCAAAGCCATATGCCTTATTTTTGGGAGAGAACTGCAGATTTACTCCAAGTTGCACATGTTGCCATCAAAACTTGAAAGTTTTAGCTTTGCTGAGCTAGGTCATTTGCTCTCAGCCAGGTCACAGACCTCAGACTGGAAGTAAAATAACAGGAAATTTGATGTGCCATATCAACATTATGAAGCACATGTTACAGTAACGATGCACAGCATAGATGATCAACAAGCATGTAGATATTACCCAAGGCCCATCTGGAGGCAAAATTAAAGGGCCTATAATTTTTTCTGAATTGAGAACGGCGACGATGAATCTTTTAGGCCTGATTAAGAGTCACTTACCTGCAGGAAAATACAGACACACACACAAAGAGGAGGGGGCCGGGGGTGCGTGTCCCTACAAAAGTAGGGTCTAGGTATATCTATCTTATCTTTAGGGTACTGCTACCCTAGGCAGCTTACTAGTCATCCAAGCTTTGGGGACCTTATGAAACTTAGGCTGAGCTCAGACAGGCTGCTACGCTACCGTGCGTCTGCGCCTCTCTGCTGGGCGATGTGTGCTCATCCTCAGCAGACAGAATGATGCAATTGGAGGCGGGACGTCACTTGTGTGTTTGTGATTGGCTGGCGACGTACACGTGACGCGGCTGCCGCTTGAAATCACAACTTCAGTTGTCTTCTTCAAGTGCAGGGGCGACAACGCTGTACTTCACCGCCAGGGGTCATTTTCAGTTTGAAAACTCCCATCCACCAAAGGGAAAGTTGCGAGCGCGCGCGTCGCATCGCAGCCTGTCTGAGCTCAGCCTTAGATGGTGCTCGACCAATTCTGGGGATATTTGTATCTCAATACCTACATTTTCCTCTCTGATTTTGAATTAGAGTGCAATAAAAGGGACTATTGTGGCCTCTGACCACTACCAAGGCTTCTTTATATGTTTCATTTTCCCTTTACATAGTCATTTTATTATATGTGCGTCTTATGTTTTGCGCAGCGTGTCTCCATATAGTAGTGCAATGTATTTGCCTTCCCTTTTCTGTATATATTAAGTGCAGCCGAGTATTTGAATGTTTATACTAAACTATCACTACGTCAGATAATCCGATTATATCCTGATTCTTAGATTTGCATTAACCACTGCTTAATGTGTGGTTATTATACTTCCAGGCACATGAGCTCCTATTTAATTAAATTTGAGCTCCTGTCTAATAAATAATCTTTCGAGTGCTCCGTTTTTTGCCCGTTTGTACGTCTGGCGAACATGTACTGTGCTGCTATTCAAGGACATACAAACACGTGTTTAAGTAATCAAATGTTATTGCTTCTAATTACACCAATTATTGATTTGGTTTTCTGCACCTGGACGCATACATTTACATATCATGTCTATGCATCTGAGATATAGCTGGAATAGATTTCTAACTCTATTGAAGGATCAATAATTTACACTGTGCATTTTCTTTAAGCAGCTGCTGTAAAATGGCACACAGGGGTCCGGGAAACCAACACACTGTTTGCAGGAGATTATTCTGCTTTATGATCACTTTGCATCTCTCTGTGACTCCCTTTCTCCCTTACGCCATAGCACGTGCAGCGGCGGCCACTGGGGACCTAGCCTTACACTTATACCATGCTGAGGTTACTGAGCTACTTGCCTGTGGGCTATCTCCAGAACTTGCACTACTCTCATTCTGTCATTCTTACAAAAGATGAGTTTCCCAAAGCTCATTCTGTGGGCTTGTTTTTTTTTTATTCTACTTTTTCATCATGCACATGTGTCAGTTTTCATTTAAATAAATAGATTACACCGTAGAAAGTCCCACTCACAGTATTTTCCCAGTGCCCTTTATTCTTCGTAGCACATATCTGTCTGGACAATTTAACAGGCCTTCTACAGCTGGAACCCGTCATTTTCTATGTATGAGGTTGAGGCAGATTCAGGAGGTCCTTGGCCATCAGGAAAAGTCATACTGCCACATTTTCACCATTCCCAATATTAGTTCTATTTTTTAGAATTGTTTTATATTATTTACAAAGGTTTAGGTATTCGTGCCAGCAAAAGTTTGTTGCGGTACATTTCAATTTCCCTTTTTGTTTTTCTGCCTTCGACTATACCAAATGTCAGATGCTTATTAGTTCTACGTTTTTTTTAACATTTTATGCAGATTATTAGGCAGGGTAAGTTTTAGTCACAAAAAATGGAGATAAAAAGGACAGAAATGCAGACATTGATACATCTCATAATATGTGCATCGTGTAGCTTCTCCCTCACTCACCATACTGACACTCTTCAAATGAAATTTAAAACACATTTTCAGTCTCTGTTGCTAACATGGCTGTCTCCGGCTGATCAGTCTGTTGGTGTACCTCAGGGCTCTGTTATGGGACCTCTACTGTTCTCTCTACACACTATCACTTTGTGACCTTATCAATGCTTTTCATCTTACGTATCATATCTATGCAGATATATCTATCCACCCCTTCCCTCACACCTAGGGTCCCAAGTCTCTGATTGTCTCATGGGTTTATCCTCGTGGATGGTGCTCCGCCACCTTAAACTTAATATGGCTAAACTTTGCCTAATATTTTTCCATCACCGTAAATGTTGCTACCATCGATGCTGTTGCCAAAGCATGTTGCCTAGGAGCGACACTTGACTCCTCCCTTTCCTTCTCTATTCACTGCATGGCTTAAAAATGTCATTGACATTGCTAAGATCCACCATTTTCTCTGTCAGTCTACTGCTAAATCTCTAATGCATGCCCTTTTCCTCTCCCGTCTAGATGATTGTAACATACTGGTAACAGGCCTGCCTGCCACTCTCCTTTGCAATCTATCCAAAATTCTGCTGCTAGAATAATTTCACTTTCTCCCAAAACAGTCTCTGTTCTTCTCCTCCTTAAATCCCTCTCCTGGCTTCCCATAAAGTTTCTGATCACATACAAAGTCTTACTTCTTACCTTCAAGGATCTTCACTCATCCGCTCTGATCTCTCACTATGTATCTGCTCGTCTCCTGCGCTCTACTCATAACAGTCTCTTTTTCACCCATTTCACCTGTACTGCTCTCTCTCATCTTAAACCTTTTCCCCTCACTGCCCCTTACTTGTGAAACTCCCTCACTCTCCGTATACGCCAAGCACCATCTCTCCCCACCTTTAAATCAGACCTTAAAACTATTGGCCACTATTCAATATTCTGTGAAGGCGTCTTTCCATGCTGGGGAAGAATTCGGCTCTATTTAAATGAATTGGACTTGGAGTGAGCTTTGCTCCAGAATTGCTTTGTTGCATAGAATCATTAATCCTTACAGAAAAATACATTACTGTATGTTTCAGTGTAGAACCAACAAATCAGATTCCTTCAGAATGTAATAGTTACACCTACACTGTTACAAAAAGAATAATTTTTCTATTACAGCTCAGGCCCTCAATGTGCTGTGAAGCCAGTATGGGAAAGATTTTAGTACTATTCGTTTGAATGTTGCTTTCTCTTTTCTAGCACTGGAATGAATACTTCATAGCATATTGAAACAGGGTCCTAAGTCATTTAAGGTTTCTGGTCTTCTTTCATTGTAATGCCGTCATCAGGTTTCAGCTATTAATTGTTTTCTTCCTGCATGTAAAAAAGATTTCTGCCATTTCCTCTGATAGACGTAATAGGCCAGCATGTTTTATTTCTAAATAGCGGTCATCAGCCTGGTCGACGTGATTGAAATGGAAGCTGAGCACCCACCACGTGTCAGTCGGGGGCAGTTGCGTTCATGTAACTCCTACAAAGGCAATCACATGGGCGCAAATACTGGAAGTCCAGTGGTGCTCAGGTGCTCCAGGGCTTCCAGCATCATAAGTGTTTGGGATTCTTTTATTTCAAACAGGTTCCTCTAAAATGTATTTAGAAATGTCTCTCCAAGGATCAATATGAGCTAATGCCAGTAACATATTTCAGGAGTTGCTTAGCGAGCATGGATGCGTTTATGACACAAATGAGACGCATTCATATTTCACTGATGTTTTCAAAGGTACTTTAAAGGCACTGTAATATGTATCCCTGGAAAGTAGATTTGCTGTGTATGAATTTTACAATATTTACCTAATATCTTGTGATAGGACTAAAAGTGGAGGGCAATAAGTATACAAGAAGATTGACTTTCAGTGGGGAAGAGGGGTGGGAATGCATTTATTTTGCACAGCACACAGATGTGTAAATTTACTTTTACTTTGGGGGTGAATCTTTCCAACAAAGCTAATGATTTTGTTTCACCTCCTACATGGGATCTTTGAAATAGCATTGAATGAAAGCTGTATGTATTGTTTTGTCCATATGAATTACAGTAGTGTGGTTTTTTGAAAAGCTCTTAAATTGTAAACTTTACAGGGCCAAGCATTGTGCACAACTGGAACACTGTGGGGCTTAGTCTATATCAGCTGAAGCCGCCAATCGAGCTGTACTCTGCTGAAACTCTCTGTTCACTTTAATAGAGACTTTCGGCCGAAAGCAGCCCATTCGGTTGTTTTGGCACATACAGAATAATCCCTTATGGCCCCTGTTCTGTGAATGACATGCACCATTCTGTTGGTTCTGGTAGTTCGTCTGTTCAGGCCAGTGGGAAGAAGAATCCAGGAACATGTTATCACTAAAATAGGGGTCACATAAATGTGGAGCCAGAATGTCTTTGGCACTTTCTACCACTAAACATTTTAACACTGAATCTACAGTATGTAGCAATCTTGCGAGAAAATGTTTTAGAATTAATTGCTTTTACTTGGTTTGAGCTCCTGTGTATGTTTAAGAAATATTGCACCTCTAACAATATCTATCCCTTTGTTTGCCCCCTCAGGTATTCTCAATTTGATGGAGCATGATGAGGAATATGTATTCACACTTCCCTGTGCCTATGCCCGTTCTATACTCACAGTTCCTTGGGTGGAGCTGGGAGGTAAAGTCAGTATTACCTGTGTCAAGACGGGCTATTTTTCCACTGTCACATTCCACACAAAGCCTTTCTATGGAGGAAAAGTCCACAGGTATTGAAGGAAATGTCCACCGTGCATCAATATCTCTCATTTGCCTGAAACACTGTTGCTAATATTGTTTAGAATACCTGCCAACTAACTGTAGTTCAAAATTGTGATAATGATTGAAGATCTTTCTTTAGATCTTAATCAAGTATACTAAAGCTGTTCATAGACCAGCAAGTGGCAATACAAAATCAAGACTGGATCATTATCACAATGTCAATCTGGAATTATTTGGCAAGTACTGTGTGTGTTTAATTGTGATTGTCCTTCTTAATTTCATTGCTACAAGGAGGTACAGTACAACCATATTAATTGTAGGAGATAGGATGCATCGTTCTAGACACGCTGTGTGTCAGTGACTTTCTATTTGGTCTGCTAGCATGCGCATTCAATACAAGGCATTTGTTTAGCAATCGTCTTATATTTGAAGCACCTTTTCTTGGTATATGTAAATCTATGCTGCACAGACCAGTTGGTTCGATGCTCAAATAATAGTACAAAATGAAAGTGACAGAAGCAAAAATTGCAATATATGAGTCTCCCCTAACTCCAATTGTCCTATCTGACTGCTTCACCATTTAGAAATTCAGTACATGTAGTGTAATGCATACTGATCTAGCACCACTTTCATGACACAATTGCTATTGTGGGAGCTTGATTTATAGAAGGCCAATTATAATTTTAGTAGCATTATTGGTACTAAAGAAATTGTTAGGGGACAACTATTTTATACATAAGCATTTTTATGAGTGTTGGGGAGGTTACTTTTTAATATTTACAGCAACAAATATGAAACCTTCATGAAATCTTGTGAACCATCATATATTTTATAGTAGTCCTTTCATCAAAGATATTACAGTATATCACAATCTGCAGCCATCTGATTTTGTGGGTTTACTTAGATGAACTGAGTGTATATGCCTCGTTTGTCCTCCTGTAGAGTCACAGCTGAGGTCAAGCACAACCCCACCAACACAATAGTTTGTAAGGCCCAAGGGGAATGGAACGGAAGTCTGGAGTTCACATACAGCAGTGGAGAGACCAAAGTGATTGATACCACTAAACTTCCAATCATAAGGAAGAAGATAAGACCACTGGAGAAACAAGAACTGTTTGAGTCAAGGTGAGTAAGAAGGAGCACCTTTTTTGTTTCAAGCCTGTGTTGCATAAAGCAGCAGTTCTCTTGGCAAACTGACATTGAAGAAGTAACATGCCCTGATAAATGCTATATCCCTTTGCTTTCTTTTATTAAACTTTGTCTCTTGTGCTTTCGGGTTTTTTTCTCATTGGATTTAAAATGCTCGTCTTTCTAGCCTTCAATGCCAGAGTGAACAATATTGTTTGACATCTCCAGAGTGCAATCACATTATTTAAAGCTGTTCACATCATTAAAGATAACTAGGTAACTAAAAATATCACTAAAGCTAAATATAGGCACTGCCCGTTTGTGCATAACCCTTTGTCATAACTACCAGAAGGCTGTTCACACTGTAGCAAAATCTAAAACACGTTTTCTGTGTTAATCAACCTTTTTTTAAACAGAGAAAGACGTTAATGAATGCTTCAAAGTTAATAAAAGTAAATCCCTGGGGGGCGAAAAATCAGCTTTGCTCTGCAAACTGACAGCAGCACATGTGATTTTGAAACTTAAAAGGTGAAATTCATCACCAATTACTTATTGTGGCTCAGAAACTTGTAAGGAATTGGGTCACTTGCATATGATTACCAACGTGGGTTGGTGTGAATAACAAATTCTGCAGAGTCTATGGAGCCTATGCAATAAGCGTTCATAAGCCACTTATCGCCTACAAAATGGCACAAAATGCCTACTGCTATTCAGTAAGCCTTGATAAGTGGGTGATAAAAGAATGAATTGCTGAAATTTTGAGCCTTCAAAAAAAAAAAAAAAAATTGCCGGGTGAGCGGCGACAAGCCACTTATCGGCAGGTTCTGAAACTCGTGCAATTCTAGTAGCCTCGATTTTTAGCTTATGGATAATACCCACCTCCTCTACCCCCGGGTGTCTTGGGGTTGCCAGGTGGTCCCCGCGGGTGTCTGTGTGCTCTCGAGTGGTCCCCACAGGTGTCCGGGGGTCCTTAGGTGGTCCCCGTGGGTGTCTTTTGCCCTCGGTTGGTCTCCGCGGGGGCCCTCGGGTGGTCTCTACTGTGTCTGGGCCCTCGGCTGATCCCCGCTGGCCTGTGGTACCAATCCTGTGGCCAATTTTTTTCCCCCCAATACATTGAAATAAATAAACACATACAGTACATTAATGGGCAAAATAACTATCATCCAAATATGGATAATAGCTCATTTTCCCATTATAAAATATTAGCCGGCCAGCATAAATAAAGTAAATAAACCATTCTACTTACCCCTGCCATCATGATGGGAGTCCTGGTCGGCATACTCCAGGTCCATGTCCTCCAATGCCAGCAAGAAAACATGAAAAAAATACAATCTAATGGCCCGTAACCCCTTAATCACCTTAGCAGTTAATAACGGCTATAGTAATTAAGGTATTAAAGCCCGTCCCCTGCTACCCACCATGGAGGCCTAACCACCTACCCCGGGTCCACTATACCCACCCTGTACCCGTTGATTGGCATAGTGGTACATCCCTACCCATATAATATGGGCATGATAAGCCAATATAGCAGCCAAAAATTCACAACAATAAAATATATACACAAGCACCTAAACACCGCAACAATAAAATCAGATGGTACAGCTACAATGAAAATGTGATGTCACAGGCCATATATAAGGCCTGGGCGCCTCATTTAACAGGAAGAAGACTACGACACAACATACGTTGGGACTTACCCTGGGGTTGGAATGACAGATGAAGAAAGAAGATAGAACATTAAAGAAAATAAAGAAATAATTACAGAAGAAAGATGACAGTGATAGAAGATAAAGGAAGAATTTTGTTACATGTTCCGGATCTTCAAGGTGGATGGCGTTGTGGTACGAGAGCTTGCAGATTTGCCAGGATTTGGAGGGCCAACGCTTGAAAAGGTAAGAAAAATATTCAATGTATGTAATTTTATTTTTACAGGTTTTTTATTTTATTTTGTATTTTCATGTTTTTTATGAGCGACGTCAATTGAAGCCGAGTCATTGGGAGAGGGGGGGCGCAAATGCTGCGGCTGCCATGCAGGGGGGCGCAGCTCAAGAAGTTTACGCACCCCTGCTTTATCAGACAGTGCTTGGTGACATCACAAAGTCTCTGGAAGGCAAGGGCACCCACTGCCATGATCCATAATTCTCAGACAGCCCAATGGATGCAACTGATCTGTCCCATGGGGCTATCTGGTCACCAAGACTCTTAGACACAATCTCTAGGATATCAGCTATATCCCCCAGAACTGTGAAACTCCTGCTTGGCTAGCCCGGTTATCGTAACCGTGCTACCATTCACAAAAGCTGTAGGCAGCTAGAGAGCCAATGTGAATGATTCATTTTAGTCTTGGACCAACAGGTGCGAGATGCAAGATTGCCACAACCAATCGCAGGTGGGAACGGGGTTACAACTGCAACACCCGCCTGGAGGGGAGGGAAATACGAATTCGCCCAATCATGTATCGTCCTGTCTCATGTAGCCAGTTTAGGGTCCCAGACACCCTGCAGACCTTGGCACCGGGCTGCTGGGGGGAGAACAATAATAGGACTTGGCAATTCAAGTCCTCCCCACATCCAACAATGTACAGTAACTCGCATGTCCCAGCATATACACAATGGGTAATAAACTAGGTTAGCACACAATGTACAACATGGTCAGGTTAGAGACAGCAGATACTTTTGATACAAGAATAGTGCCAGTTAACCCCTTCCATTCCTCCAGAGGGAATTAACCCTTACAGGGTAACCATTTTAACGGTTATGGGGGAGCAGGCAGGCTTCACCTTTTTATTATGCGGTTGCCATCCTGCCACTTTCATGACATGGATTGTCAGTGATTCTCACTGATTTGGAGGCAGTATCATTGATATTTAACAGCAGTCGTTCATACTTCAGTGGAGTCTCACTGATAGAAGTCAGAACTTTTCCACTAAACTGCTAAGTTCTGGTATTAAACCCTCAAATAGCACTGATTTTGCTAATTGCTTGGAGGTTGACATCTCTGTTAGTACAAAATCACTGACTATCCAACAGCTACAGAAGGCACTTGTGTCACTATGTACAATTGAAAGCTCACATACTATAAGGTCAAACATGTTATGTTATTACTGTATGTGTGTTGTACTAGATAAGGTTGGCCCTCTGGTGAATTTTGAAGCTTTTTTTTTTTGTAAGGAATCTTTAAATTGCTACAATTTTCGGAAATCTTCTTTATAATTTCACCTTGACCATTGGTGATAATTTATCTAAGGGTGACCCAGCTTTGAAACTGCTGTCATACTCTTTCCTTGATATACAACTAAAGACAGGGGAGCCCAATGCTACATCCAATTGACAAAACATATATGGTAATAAGTATAAAGTTAAATACTTAAATAATAATATTTTCTTGGTTATTTAGTTAACCCTTTGGCCAAAGCGTCATAAGCCTGCATACCAACGCCAAGGTATAACCAAATTTGCAGGTCCTAACACTACACTGTGAACATTTCCTTTTACCTTTGTACGAGGGGAAACAACCTCAGTGGGTCTTGTCCATACAGCAAAATGAGAGAACCTCCCAAGTTAAAAAGGTGGGGAGGGGTGAGCTCTGGGAGGGGCCACCTACCTCCAAACAACTGTTGCCAGTTAGAAATTGAATTAACACACACGTTTCTAGTAAGCTCAAACCTCAAACCCCAACACCCACCACATCATATATATATATATTTATATATATATGTATGTATGTACGTACGTATGTATGTGTATGTATGTATGTGTGTATCAAGGAGTACTACTGAGCGTGGCAAATGTATACAAAAGACAGGGGAGCCCAATGCTACATCCAATTGACAAAACATATATGGTAATAAGTATACAGTTAACTTTGATTGGATGTAGCATTGGGCTCCCCCGTCTTTTGTTGTATACATTTGCCACGCTTAGTAGCACTTCTTTTGAGATATGTATATGTGGTGTGTGTTGGGGTTTGAGCTTACTGGGAAAGTGTGTGTATATTCTTTCCTTGATCTGACGACATTACCTAGCTACGTCCTCACAAAAGCAGTATGTAATGTGCATTCTGTTATATTTACTCTTGCGAATTTTCCAATTTTGTGGGTCTAAATTTGGAGATAAACTCAAATCTTAAATTAGGGATTAGCCATTGATTATGGTGGAGAATGTGTGATTCAGTCGAGTACTTTTAGTTAATTGCAACTCCAGTATATATTGCTAAGTGGAACCTCTTCTATTACAAGCTGAACTCGTGTTCTTTTTATTGTGTTGTGATATAATATCCTCTCTGTTCTCATTTCATTTCTACCAATGAAAATAATTCTAGTAATTGGTCCCATGCAACATTGAACTTTGTAGTCCTGATATCATCCTAGGCTATAAACTCACTAAGCAATTGCTGTAGCTTCAACACAGATCAGGATCCCATTTATTTCTCCAGTCCCTTCTTCTCCTCTATCAGCTAGTCTGATGCTTTCCCTTTCCAATATGATCCGGTAAGGTTAAACCTTGAAACTTGGTCGATTTGAAGGGCTTTAGAACACTGTAAATTAAATGTTTTTCTTAGCTAAAGAAGACAGAACCTCCCAAATCTAAACAAGGCTCACAGAGGGCAAACTAATTATTTATGATTCAATATGGTGGAAATTTGTATATTCATTAATCATTCCACCCAGTGGCGGATTTAAACATTCACCGCCCATAGGCACTTACCTTGGTGCCACCGAGGCCACTCCTCCTGCAGGGCCGCCCTCCAACTTCTCTAGCGTCGACGCCGTAACGTGACACAGTGTTTCCACGACAATGCGGCGCAGTGTGACGTGACGTTGCCATGGCAACACTTCATCATTTGACATTTGGGACGCTGCTGAAGGAGGAGGGCGGCGCAAAAGAAAAGGTAAGAACTTTACAGAGGTCCCTCACTCCCCCCCCTGGCAATCGGTGAAGAAGAGAGCAAGGTCTCTGTATATGTGAGGAGGGGGGAGGGGAATTTGCCCCCCAGAATTTTGCTGGCCTGGGCCTAACGGGAAATCCGCCACTGATTCCACCCATCCCATCGCATGGTTGCACATTAGGAATAGAACTGTGACGTTCCTGTACATAATTCAACTTAAGAAGCATTTTCATGTTAGTCTATTAAAAGTATCAGTCTACGCAAATAATTATTTCAAACACAGTTTTATTAGTGTTATTAATCCTGTGTCAAGCAGCTCAATATGCAGGCTGCACATAGGAGGAAAATGTTCAGCTCGTTGGGAGGGACAGCTCGTTAACACTTCTTGGGGCTTCTTGGCAGCTGAGTAGGATTGATGCATGCATTTCACTTCATGTGCTTAAGAATATGCAGTGCTTTAGTTTAATTTATCCACAATAGTGCTTAAGTAGCCACACTGTGATAGATGCAGTGCTATTGTTAATGGATGTCACACATGGCAGTAACAGGAGAACTGCTATAGTGGTGTATTAGATATATAGTGAAACAATGGAATAAAGAAATAAAGCCCCTTAGGAAACCTATTTAATGCAGAGTAATAATAGTAAATGTATTTTCCTACATAGTTTGCGAGTCTTGCTGCAAAGATCCTACAGTTCAGTGATGATACCTTAAACCTCTCCTTGGAACACTGAGCCACACCAGGTTTGAGGCAACATTCTATTTATATGCAAATTAGGTGCATTCATCAGTCACTTAATGTTCTATTCATCTGCAAACCATGTGCATTTACCTGTGTACTAGTGCCTTGGTTATTCCTAAAACCTGCTGTGGCCAGGGTTCCCAGAGGAAAGGTTTGAGAAAAACTGCCTTGTAAATGTATTTGTTTTGTAAATGTTAATGTTTTGATTAAATCACGATTGGAAACCTGTTCTCTTACTGTAGATACTGTAAGGTCATAGCCATTTGTCCACAACTTTTATTTCTATGTGGAAAGAAACATCACACAAGTTGCCCTTTTGCAGTTTGAATTGTAAGTCAAATGTGTTAGTTTGCTCACTACATGATGCTTGAAGTGATGCAAACATCTGTTGTTGTAGAGCAGCATAATATTACATTTTTGCAGTGTTTCCAAAATGGGGTTCCGTGGAACCCTGGGGTACCACGGAGCAGTCTCAGGGGTTCCACCATGGCTCTCTTCCACCCCCCTCTCCCCCATAGCGGCTGTGGAGAGGGTGAGCAGCCACGAAGAGACAGACTGTTTGCTTCACTGAGGCTCATGTGGGAAGTCCCGGCTCTGCACGCTGCTCGTTCAGGAAAGATGCCGCTAGTGTGTGAGTGCGCAGGGGAGGTGTATAGGAAGGAGTGAGGGAAAGTGTATGGGAGAGTATAGGAAGGAGTGAGGGGAAGTGTATAGGAAGGAGTGAGGTGTGTGTGTATGTATATATATTATATATGTATGTATATATAAATGTGTGTGTGTGTTGTATAGTAAAGGAGTAACACATGTATTGTAGAGCAGCATTTCCCAAATGGAGTTCCGCAGAACCCTGAGGTCTTTTAAAAATGTATTGGGGCAGTGGGGGTCTTTTAAAAAACCCTGGCGTTCCGTGAGGGAAAATTAAGTGTTTTGCGAAAAAATAAAACATTTAAAAATTGCAGCCGCTAGGAGGGACAGAGACACCAACACCACTGCAAGCTCCCTCCCCCCCTACACCATAATAATAAACAAAGAATCTGATGCTATAATTATCATATAAGTAAGAGTAAAACCTTATCATTTTTTTCCTCTGACGGGCACGTATACAGGGTGGCTGCATTTATTTATGGGACATGAAAGAGGACAAAACGTGTAGTTGCCTTCCCCCTGGAAAAATGTAACTTTCAATTTAAAGGTATTTGATCTTGAACCAAGAAAAATTTTCGCCTGTGGCGGATTTCTTTTTTTTCATGTGCTATGCTAAAAATATTTAAGGGGTTCCATTTTGTTGTACAAAATAAAAAAGGATTCCACGACTAAATGTAATTGGGAAACACTGTATTATTGCAAAGTAAATTCAAGTATGTGAGTGACTCAAGAAAACCGTCCCAATTGTCAGGAGATCTATGTATTTTTCACATATTCTTTCAATTTTCTAATTTTAAAAGACACAACAAAAACTCTGGGTTTTTTTTTAAATAGGGAATGAAGCAGTTTGTAAAACTTTAATAAAAATGCTTATAAATGATTAATTCTGTTCCCACATTCTGGTTTATGTTCTTGATGTATGCTAACAAAAGTAATCAGTTTGCAATTAGGGAGGAATGTGTTGGATTACCCTCTGCTATGGCTACAGTGGAATATTAAACCATACACATGAATCAGTGGAGGAAGAAGGTATTCGCAACAGTGATTTATCCCCTCCTTCGCCAGCTCATCAGTAATTACACAAAAACCATCATGTATATCAGGCAAGGTAGAGTACAGAGATTATGCGGTTTATATACAGTATATCCCAAAGGTCAGGTGACAATGTAAGGTACAATGCCCAAGTCTCGGGGACATTGTAAGATAAACAGTGTGATCTCTTGCTATTGAGGATGTCGGTATAACCGTATTGCAGTTTGAATACATTCACATACTGAGGTGAAGCAAATAATTCAGAACTCTGACCTAATGCTACTTGTATACCATACATTTACCAATTACTAAATGACTTTGATAAATAAAGCTACTTTCACGTCAGAGGTTTTGCCATTACCTCTTGGCTACTTCTCAACATAACTGATGATTTAACATGATTTTTAATTTTTTTTTTTATTACCCAGACGTATTTGGGAGAATGTCACCCAGGCCCTAAAATCAGAGAACATTGATGCAGCAACAGAGCACAAGCACCAGCTGGAAGAGAGGCAGCGGGCAGAAGCCAGGCAGAGGGCGTCCCTCAGCACACCGTGGAAACCAAAATATTTTATCAAGGAGGCAAGTTGTATACCCATTTAGCCTGCATTCGCAGATTTAGTGGCACATAAAACCCACAGTGTCTGTTTTACTAACTTGACCTGAATCAGAGTGTCTTACAGTACAGTGCAAGCTTATTACACTAGACTCACTCAAGCACCCAAATTATGTCTATTGGAAAGTTTATTAGATGAAATTTAGTGTACCGATGTACTAATCATGCAATAATACCTGAAGCATAGGGATTTTATTAAAGAGATAATGAGGCGGAAGATGGCGATGTTTCTGTTTATTGTCTCACAAGTACAGAGAGCACTGACACTCTAATCATTTTTTGGGTATGAAAGCACTGAGGTGTTGAGGCAACGCATTGTAACCCTGCTCTGTTTATGTAAGCGAGAAGTTATTGGAGAGCTTGCTGTATAGTGGATCGCCATAGAATTGCTGGGATGATGTAACGGACCATTATACATCCCCGTCTCCCAAAATACTACTTGTACATTTTGTTCTAATAAATGCTGCTAACTATTATACAAAACTGGGCAAACTTTCCATTGTTTGACCACGTGCGCTGTCTCGTGTGCAGATCCACCTAGGCCCCCCTGTTAACTCTTTGGCTGCCAGCGAGGCATTTCATTGCCATACGTTTTTAGCCCCTGTGGCAGGGAAAGGGTTACAATCCGTTGTCTCCCATATTTTCTTTGTTAGTTTGAAACAAGAATCGAAACAGTTACAAGTGCAATTACTGAAAAGATATTGAGGAAATATGTGAGTCAATAAGTACATCGCGAAACAGATTGCTTTTCAGCTTTGAGGTGGGTCGCCCATCCACTCTCTATTTTAAAATACAGCATTGTTCTTAATGTTACTTTTTTTACTGTGTATGCAGAGAAGCTAAAATCAGTGAGGCTCACAGGAAATCTGTGGCAATTGACATGTCTATGTACAGATGTAGCAAGACTTACTTTTCGTCATGCAGTGTTCCTGTGACCACAACAATCTCGGCTCCCGATCCGTAAGCATAACCCCTTCCCCCCCGCAGAGTGCCGTGGCCCGTTTTGCTGCCCTCAGCGCCGCGGCTGAAAAAGCAGTCCTGCTACATCTGTGCAGTCATTCTTATCACATTGTTAGAATGTTGCAGTGAACAGAGATCTGCTTTTCAAAATCAAAATTTGCCCATCGTTTTCTCTCAAATAGTCATTCACACGAGGCCTGTTTGACCACATTATTCATGTTCTGATTTCCTAGGAGATGAGAGGGCAAAGTGCTGAATGCTCCAGGTGTCCTGTTATTTTCAGTAGTTCTCCTACCTTCTTTTCTGTACATCATAAACAGAAGCAACTGGTGCTGTAAAGCAGGGGTGCGCAAACTGGAAGGCACAAGATTTTTCAAGGAGGGGCGCTTCGGTTGCAGCGGCCCCCGCGCTTTCCCCCCAAGGCATTTAAATTAATGCCGGAGGATCACGTGAGGCCTCTGTAGCTTCACTTACATTGTCTTCGGCAACGCGTCGCCATGGCAACGCCGCATGGTCACGTGACCGCAGGGTCATTTGACGCCGAGAGCCGAAGACAAGATAAGGCAGGAGGGGCACGAGCAGGGAGGGAAGCAGGCAGGGGTGAGCAGCAGGGAAAGATTGCGCAACCCTGCTGTAAAGTATAGTTTGCAAACATTGCTTAATCCCAATTAAAGGGTAAATCCTTCAAGACCGAAATGAGCCAATAACAGTGAATTATTATTATTACAGTATCATCATTTATTTATAATGCGCTAAGATATTCCAATAGGGTTAGAGGAAGAAAAAATAATTAACAAACATAAACATTGTTACAGTAGGTAAGGAGGCCCTGCCCCAAGGAGCTTACAATCTATAAGGAAAGTTAAGTGGAAACATAAGGTACAAGGGGATGTTATTAAAGGAGTTGAAGGGGATTGTTGTTTTTTAAATATATATATATTTATAAGAAAACATATTTTAAATATTTATTTATAATTAACAAAAAGTACACTCGTTACTATTTAGACACTTTTTTTTTTCTTCAAAGTTAATTTGCAAATATGGGAAGCTGAGACAAGGGAGGGATTTGATCACCCCTCTCTTCCCTCTTTTTCATTATTGTCTCTCTAACCGGGACTGGGTGGGCAAGAGGTTGAGTGAATATTCCAAAGAAACAAAAACAAGCCAAATGTTTAAGTATAATTCCATTTGTTTAAGGAAATAATTACATTGTTAGGTTGTTACTTTACAAACTAACATGGGATTGCACCTTGTTAAAAGTTATTTGCCATTATATCTTCCAAGATATATAAAAATTCTGCATTTAGTTTAGCACGCAATAATTTTATTGTGTGGAGTTATTACTTTATATATAGCAGTATATAATAGTCAAGTTCTTACATGTGCTTCTCACAAGATGGTGATTTTGTCATCTGTTCTTTTCTGTGGGTAACGTCCTATCCTGATGAATTTATGTCCTCTTCCCCTGGATTGAATCCTATTCTTCTGATGTTATCCTATTTCTTCCTTGATATTATCCTTTTTCATTTTAGATAACCACTCTACATCTTTTTATGAATAGACAATTCCCTAGTCAGCATTCTACTCTGAGTATTATTGTGAATATCGTCTTTCACATGCTTGGTCTACGTGACAAAGCCACACTTCTTTATCTTTCATATAAGGAGCTCAAACTTTGAATTTGCTCATAAGGCTGCGGCCTGCAACATTTTTAGAGCAGGAGTGGGGGGGGGGGGGGGGGTCATTGGCTGTATAGGGTCTGTCTGTGTTTCTGTGTATCTCTCTCTCTCTCTCTTTTTGATTTTGATATTTTGTATTGCTGTTCAGGGTTTGAGTCTTTGTTTCATTTTGTCTCCCCTGTGCCTCCTCCTTGGTTTAAGTTATTATTTTTCTTATGTACATCATTTTTGTATATAGGTTTATTTATGCCATACCTTTCTTTATGCCTTTAGCTTAGTTATCTACCTTTTTAGCTTAGGTCTTTACCAGGTTTTTTTTTAAATATTCAGCTTTCTTTGTGTCGCTTTATATAGTTATCAGGCTTATTGTGCAGACACATTTTTTGCTTTTGATTTATTTTTCAGCATTATTGATTTTTGTAAATTTTAGTCAGTCACAGTCTTTTTGTATTTTTTGCTGCCCTTAGTGTGTATATGTTTTTAAATGTTAGTGTTCTTTTTGCTCGCTTTTAAAATCTATTCATTTTCTATTTTGACTTTAGTTTCCTGGTCTTTTGGTATTATGTTATCAGTTGTTTTGTGGTATATTTAGAGTGCTGCTTTCGGGGATTGTCTTAGTCTTTTGTGTGTTCAATATATATATATATAAATATATACATATATATATATATATATATATATATATATATATCTCCCCCCTGCGCTCTCTCTCCCCTGCCCCCCACGCTATCCCTCTCTTTCCTCCCCGGCCCCCCTCTTTTCCTCCCCCCCCTCTTTTCCTCCCCCCCCCCTCTTTTCCTCCCCACCCCTCTTTTCCTCCCCGACCCCTCTTTCCCCCCCCCCCTCTTTTCCTCCCCCCCCCCTCTTTTCCTCCCCCCCCCTCTTTTCCTCCCCCCCCCTCTTTTCCTCCCTCCCCCTCTTTTCCTCCCTCCCCCTCTTTTCCTCCCTCCCCCTCTTTTCCTCTCCCCCCCCTCTTTTCCTCTCCCCCCTCTTTTCCTCTCCCTCCCCTATTTCCCCCCCCCTCTCTTCCCCCCCCCCCTCTCTTTCCCCCCCCCTCTCTTTCCCCCCCCCTCTCTTTCCCCCCCCCCTCTCTTTCCCCCCCCCCTCTCTCCCTTCTCCCCCCACCACACCACTCCGTTTGCCCCCCCACCACACAGCAGCACTCCGTTTGCCCCCCCTGTACATTTGCCCCCCCCCTCTGTCCATTTGCCCCCCCCCTCTGTCCGTTTGCCCCCTCTCTGTCCGTTTGCCCCCCCCCCTCCACTTCTCTCTGCTGAATTCAGTGTTGTGTGTGTGACAGGAGAGTAAAACACGCCCTCTCTCTTCCCATTTGTCAGAGCAGGGTCATGTGACCCTGCTCTCAGCACGAAAGTATCTCTCCCTTGTCTCCCCAAGCAGAACGCTTGGGAGAGCGTTTGTGCACGCGCATGAGCGCGCGAGCACAGCGGGAGAGTGGATGTGCTGATCCACATTGAAGAAGGTAAGCACGCCAAGCACCAAGCGCCAAGCGAGCTCAGCGCCAGCGGGGACTCAGTCTAAGATGTCTGTTAGACAGTCATAGATAGCCCACGACGAGTGTCTGTAATAAATCCAAGTCACTTATTGACTTCAGATATATTCTCAACAGCCATTGTAATATTAACTACTGCAAGTCTATATTTGAAACTCGCCATATTCTATACTTTTAAATAACCCGTGAAGCATCTGTTTCTAGCAATCATACATAAAATTAATTAGGAGGGGGAAGGGATAGCTGCATTCCCCTCTAAATTATAAATAAATAAACTATCTACAACAATCACGCACCATTCATATTACATTCAAAGATTACGAATACAGTATGCCAAAAGATTATTCTAAAGTTAAGAATTGTCGCTGGAGAAATTGAAAGTCTTAGGTAAATTCCTGTCTCATTTTTTTCCCAATGTTATTTCTCCTTGAGTTATTTCTACCTTTTTATCTGTGTATACATTCTTTTCATAATACATATTAAAAATAGTTGAAAAACAATACATAATAAAGCCACACAAAGTACAATGATAAAAGGATAAATGAAAAAATTACCCAAAGCTGATCTTACAGAAGATTTTGAAAACTTTGTAATTCTGATGAAGCCAGCTTTATATCCAAGCTGCTTGCTGGGGAACCGCAGACCAAACGCGGAGTGTTCACAGCAAAGTGGACAGCAGGTGGGAATTGCCCATCAGGATTAACACAGCAGGGGTCCCTGCTTCTGAATGGGACTGACACTGTGTTAATCCTACCTGGCCACATCAGTCTGGAAGAGCTGCACTGTGAGAGTAGACAGAATCGGTCCCTCTCTGCGCATCTCTAACAGGCAATCGCAATGTTTTTTTATTTGTTTTAATTACATAGGATTGAAGTAGGGTGTCTCCGGAGCTGAACCGCATTAATTTCAGCCCCAGGGACCCCCTGCTTCCCGAATTACCGGCACATCATACTGGGGACTCGATCCCCTGCATGTTTAAATGTCACGGTCATGTGACGCAGGAGAATTAAACATGCAGTGGATACCGGCACCCCATACTGGGGGCCTGTAAAACACACACACACACACACACACACACACACACACACACACACACACACACACACATAGACAAATATGCCTGCTAGTGCTTTTGCCCATTATAATACAGTACACGTACAGTAAAATACAAATTAAATTAATACATTTTTTACTTACCTCTGCCAGGATGAAGGCTAATATCCTCTTCATCCTCCTCCTTCGCCAACATGGAAGGACCAATGCCTAACCATTAAAACACCAGTAACCCCTTAATTGCCTTAGCGGTTATTACCCATGCGGGGCCTGTAACTCAGGAAGCACGGGGGCTGAAATTAATGCGGTTGAGCTCCGGAGACCCCCAGCTTCAATCCTATGTAATTAAAATAAAATAAAAACATAGTGATCGCCTGTAAGACATGCGCAGAGAGAGGGACTGATTCTGTCTGCTCCCGCTGCGCAGCTCTTCCAGATTGATAATAAAAAACAGAAAAAATACTGTGCGCTACTACCTAACTAACTAACCTAAAAATAAAATATATGAATATATATAATATACAGTGCAGTGACTAAACCATATAAATATGTGGAAAAGAATAAACCACAACTCCCACAGTGAGGTATATAGAAAATAAATAAATTTTATCACATAACCGTGTTGCTGTTAAGGGCGTCTGCTGCTATAAACACAGGGGGTGGCTCAGCACCCCACACACTCTTCCAGATTGATGCGGCCTGGTTGGATTAATACAGTGAGAGTTCCATTCAGAAGCAGGGACCCCCCGCTGTCTTAATCCTGATGGGCAATTAGTCTGGCCAGGGTGAATTCGCGAGCAGGCAGTTGTGAGGCAGCAGACCACCTGCAGTTTCCTGGAGGAATACTCGACAATATATTTGTAGATTTTTTTTTAAAACTTATTCCACCAAACAGATCCTGACATACTGACCATAGAATAGAGAAACCCAATAAAATGCAGTCACAGATCAATGTATATTACTCAGAGGGAGACTCGGGGATGAACAAAGAGCACTAAATAAAGTGTAGTAAGGGTAATGATAATGAATGCCCCTGATGGATATATGTAGTGCTTAGTGAAAAAGTTAAAATAATTGTAATCATCCAAAATATATCAAATAATTGGGGCAAAGATGTTTTGTTTTAAAAGAACGCTGCGAGGCGTTTAACAATGGAGGTATAGTCCACTAAGATTGTCATCTGATATTTGCCTGATACCTGTCCTGTCAGTAAATCCCTAGGTCTATTGTTAGAGACCAAAGCATTGATTGGGCAGGGAGTAGTACAGGATCTGTTTGAGGAAAAATAAGGTGAAGTGTGAGAGCTGGTGAAAAAACTACCCATTAGTAAAGATCCCTGAGGATAACAATACTAGATGTACTGTATGGGGCTATATAGCTACAATCCTCATGGGACACGGAGTGTTAGGCTGCTTATGTGTCCAGGATATTAAAGTAAGTCCTGTAACCTGAGGATAGTGGAAGTGGAATGCCTGGTAATAGTCATAGCCCGGCCTAATCACTTCTCCTTTAAATCTCAGCAGCCTCTCTGCAAATGTGGGTGTTACTTCAATAAACTGGCTGATATAAGGCTACTGCCTGAACTGAGCATGGTAGTCGCAAGTCTGAACCACAATGCCGGTGTGTCCATGTGACAACAAATAACCAGTCCTATTAGGTTAATTGGAGAGCCTAACTGATTCTATGGAGCTAATACCGATGAGGAGCTGCATATCTATGCTTTGTTCTAAGGTAAAGGTCGGACAGGATAGGGAGGGTAGGAGTGCCCTAAACCTGATAGTTACAATCTGCAGCTCTAGACCGGTATAGCCACTAATTGTCTGGTACAACCAGTTGTAGGACTGAGGAGTAATCCCACTATAGAGTCAAGAAGGGGTATAAAGTATTAATAGCCACTCCACCCCTAACACAGGGGTGTTCAGAGGGAGCGCCAGGTCTGAAGCTAATATGCTGTAGCACAGCCCGACTGGTGATCTGGTACAAGCGCAGGGTATGTAACTGCCTGCTTGCCGCTGTTTATCATGGCTCTCAGTCAGACTGTCTGCATCAGCGGTACACAGAGTACTGGTGCATGCGTGATGATGTCAGCGGACTGCCCTCCTCCTTTACTGACCATATATGTTCTATTTCTTTCAATTGACCCTGTTCATGTTGAAAAACAGTTTGATTCTTTTCATTGTTTTTGTAAAACACTTTTCCTACTATGGGTATTAAAGAAGTACTTATACATACATAATTTTTACATCCCAACAACTTATTTACTCATAAATCTGTATGATTTAGAGCAGGGGTCTCCAAACTCAGTCCTCAAGGGCCGCCAACAAGCCGGCTTTTATGGATATCCCTATTTTATAGATATCCATAAAAGCCGGCCTGTTGGCGGCCCTTGAGGACTGAGGTTGGAGACCCCTGATTTAGAACAAATACGAATTATTTTGACAAACTTTGTTCTATTCCTAGAAATGTAATATCATCTTGTAATTTTTCCCCAATAATAATAATAATAATAATAATAATCGTATTGTTCTTTCCTACTAAAAATGAAAAAAAAATGTTCAGTCCCATAAGTGATGGCAATAATAGTGCTCACTGTCAGGATTGACAGGATGTAAATGAGGATGTACCATCTGTCAGTGGTCTTTTCTATTGCGTAGCTTTTGTTGATTTGTCTTGTTTTTCTTTATTCCGATCATTTGATAGCATCCGTCATCCATCATACAATTACATATAACCTGTAAAATAAAGCAGTATCATATTGGTACATATAATTTACATTGGTCCATGTGAACCCTAAAACGTTGCTCTCTGCATTTATTATGTACAGAATCAGGTAATCTTTGTACCTTTGACATTATTTGGGCCATCATTTCAATGATATAAGGTCTTCTCAATTTGCTTGCCATGGACCTATTGTCTTAAAAATGTTTATCTTCCCTCCCTTAAAACACTTTGAAAAATGAGGAGGAGACATCTTTTGCATTTTGCATGCGGTAAAATTGTTTCAACATTACTTTGTAAGGATTGCCACCATTGGTTTTTAGCAATAGCATCTTTCTTCGGGGTAGACAGAAATGTTTGAAGTGGAAATGTTAGTGTCATTTTCCTACCGGTCAGGCATTCAAAAAGGGTGTACTGAGTATCAATGAACTTGTTCCTCTGATACTCATGAGAACAGCAGGTAATGATTGTACATGTGCTACCTTTTTCTAGCAACGTTTTTGCATTTCTGGATTTTAAAGTCCAATTCATACGCTTCACAATACCAGCTGATTATGGATGATAAGGAACATGAAATCGTTGTTCAATTTCCAAAATTCCACATGTTACTTTCATAACCTGACCTGTGAAATGGGTACCCCTATCTGATTCAAGAATACGTGAGAAACCCCGTCTGGAAAAACATGTTCCCATAAACCCTATACCGTTGTCATTGCATTGTCTTCCCTAACCGGATTTCTTTCTACCCATTTTGAAAACACATCTACCACTATCAAAGCATATATACTGTAAATACGGATATAGGAAAAAGCATCTGTCGTCTTAATTTTGGCTAAATTTAGCATAGGTTGAACTTGATGTATGTCTTTTTTCAACCACCTCTACTATGTAATTATGTAACTATATTTTAACCCATTCTTACCTAAAGGTAACCACTGTAATCAATATGCAATGTGGACCATAGACCATCTGATGGACCATCATGTGCAATGTGTTGGATAGGTGGTTTTTGTCCTTTCGGGCCTGGAATTCATTTGTGCCCAAATGAGACAAGATTGTATTACCTTCTGTACAGTATCTTTCATCTTATCCCAAAATAATTTTCCGTTGTGCACTTCTAGCAATCTCTGTTGCCCCGTGTGAACCAAATTTCATGATTTTAACATGTAAAGAAAATCTTTAAATATTCAGTTACAACAGTATGCAACTCCCCATGACATAAAACCCCGTTCTCGAGAACAAAAGGTTTTAAATCAACCCGAGAAATATCAATAGAATAATCTTTCACCTTTTCCTCTGCAAAGGAAAGAAATTGCATATCAGTATGCCTAACTGCTGCTATTAAAATTGATCAGTAAATACTACAGATTCTCCTGTTAACGCTCGATTTTTAGACAAAGAATCGACCGTTTAATTTCTTTACTAAGACAAAACTATCCTGTTTTATGCTCTGGTACTTTCAATTCAACTGAGCAAACACTCCCTACACCACCATATTCAGACGGATTTAACAATACTGGCTTCCTACCCTTAGATTTTTTCCAGATAACTTTTTTTCCTAAATCCACAACCCATCCTTGTTTTTTTCATGACATCTGTATCAATAATGTTATCAACACCTTCTCTCTGCCAAATATCAATTTTAGTCTGTAAATATGCTGGTATTTCTAGAAACACATCAGATACCAATGTAGCAATGGAACTTCCCTTACCATTAAATCCTACAATAGTATACCGAGGTGCCCCATATAGCAATGGAAACCTTTTTCTTTTCACACTTACCTGTGTCCCAGTATCAATCAGAAACGCTGTATCATGCCCCCCTAAAATCCCTTGTACAAAAGGTCTTCCTTCTCTGTCCAAACATGCTGGTGTGAATACTTCAAGCGGATGTGGTTTCTGATTCTCTAATCATGTTGAATTAAGTAATCTGTGTTGGTAAATTGTGTTACAAAGTGAATCCTGCTTTTGTGTCATATCATTCTTGTCTGAGTAACTAGCCACAGTTTCTCTAATCTGTCTCAAAAGTGGTTAAAAATACCTCCCCCTGAAGGGTTGTCACTTCTCCATGTGTTGTAATCATTCCTGTTATTTTGAGCTGTGTGTGTGTAATTTGACTATCCTAGGGACCGTTAACCCTTGGAGTGCCATAAGAGACATATCTGTTAACAATTCAGAGATTTTAAGTCTGGGATTATTGTCTTTATCAAATTCCATTAACTGTTCATGAATTCTTAAATGTGTCTTATCGAGATACTTTTTTTTTCTCCATACTCGCAGTTTACCTCTTTAAAACCTGTGGTGTTCCAAAACTTGTCCCGTTTTGTTTCCAACCGAATGCAACAAACTCTGTCTCTTCTGGAGAAATATGACACCATTCACAGCTCACAGGTGTCTCCATTCGCCTACGTGGTGAACTAGGAATTGTTCTCTGTTCGTTTTCAACATTTTCTGAAATCTTGATATCCTTTGGCAATCTTTTTTTCTGCAAACTCCCCTCTTATACAAGATTAATCAAAACTGATTCTGGTGGCTCCCCAATGTTGAAAGTCATTTACCATTATATCTTCCAAGATATAAAAATTCTGCATTCAGTTTAGCACGCAATACTTTTATTGTGCAGAGTTATTACTTTAAATATAACAGTATACAATATTCAAGTTCTTACATGTGCTTCTCACAAGATGGTGATTTTGTCATCTGTTCTTTTCTGTGGGTAACGTCCTATCCTGATGAATTTATGTCCTCTTCCCCTGGATTGAATCCTATTCTTCTGATGTTATCCTATTTCTTCCTTGGTATTATCCTTTTTCATCTTCGCTAACCACTATACGTCTTTTTATGCATAGAAAATTCCCTAGTCAGCATTCTACTCAGAGTATTATTCTGAATATGGTCTTTCACATGCTTGGTCTACATGACATAAAGTCACACCTCTTTATCTTTAATATACAGAGCTCAAACTTATCTTACAGACATCTTATGAGCAAATTCAATCTAGATAGCCCACGACAGCTGTCTGTAATAAATCCAAGTCACTTATTGGCTTCAGATATATTCTCAACAGTCGTTGAAACTAGCCATATTCTTTACTTGTCAATAACCAGTGTAGCATCTGTTCCTATCAATCATACATAAAATGGGTTAGGAGGGGGAAGGGATATCTAACACACCTTTAACTCCTTTATTTCTGACTTTTACTCTGAGTTCCTTACAGCAGGCATAAGATACCCTATGGGTTTCCACTGATTTTTCCTTATTGCAGATACAGCTGTAGGTAACATTCAAATATTTTGCCATTATTATTAGATACTATACCTATCTTTAACAAAGACAACTCTTGGGATCAAACATGCCGATTCAAATGTTTCCTCCACAATTGTAACTTGTCTAACATGTCTATTCAGTTCTCTTTTAGATAGTTTCACCTTCTTAGGCTACGGCCCCAGTGTTCACTGCAGCACTGCCTCCCTCACGCCCTCCCTCCGAGTCCTCAGCAGGCACCCTGAACGAGCCCTTAGGCTACGGCCCCAGTTTTCACTGCGGCACGTGCACCCGGCGGCATGTGCACAGGTGAAAGCCGCGATCTGTGGTTGAGCTGCAGGAGATTGCGACGGGGGGCGGGGGGGGAAAGGGGGTAGGGCCAGTGCTCAGCCACCGCGGCAAAAGACAAACATCTTGTCTTCTGGCCAAGACGGGCATGCATCACGGCTTGTGCGCACACGCACACCCGCCGACTGGGGCCTGCCCAATAGAAGGCTGCGCCGTGTGTGCGGTGCGCGTGCTGCCGTGGCCACTGGGGACCTAGCCTTACCATGTTTGCTTGTCTTGTTTGTCCTGAAATGTCCCATTGTTTGGTGTTGTTTTCAAATAGATTTCCTTCATCCCTTTGGAATAGTTTGCAAACGTATAATATAGTACTGCTTCTTTTAAAGATTCAATTTGTATTTTTCTGTTCACAATATGTGTAAATACCAAATTCAGTGCCAGACAGGAGCTGCTTATTATTGCAGATCTGTTCACAGCCTTTAATGCTAAAATGCAATGGCTCGTTTTAATCAGAAATGATTTTTTTTTTCAGTGTTATTGGATTGCTATTTACGTTTTATGAATAGAAATGTGTTTATATTGCTCATGTATGTCTTTTATTTGATGAGTTCAAACAGGTTAACACACCAATGGTTTATGCAAACTGGAAATCGATGGATGCTCTAGGTAGTTTGTAAATGGTACACTCCCTATACAGAACATTATTTACACACAGATTCCTTTCATATTCCGTAGATGGTATGATAAGAGGCACTGAAGTATCAAGCAAAATACTAATTTATGATTTATTCGTGCATGCATCATGATCAATATTTCATTCCCTCGTTTGAACTGAAGCATTGATCAAATGCCTTAAAGCAGTTTAGAAGGTGTATAGAGAATGTAATAAGGTGAAAAGTACTCAGCCATGTAATAACTGTCCTGCATTCTAAAAATGAATATCAAAACAATACATACGTTTTATAGCTTTTTAGCACATTTGGACCCAAAGCTATTCAGCAGAATGACACAGTGGCAAGTAATAGAATATGAAGTCTATGTCGGTTTTGCATTGAGCATAAGCAAAAACAAAAAGAGACATTGAAAGGGGAAAAACAATTGGAGAAGAGGAGTTTTGCTCTAGAAAAGTGAGAAAGTTCCCATGTCTTGAGCAAAAGGTGCACTTTTCCCCAAGCAAAGTAATGGCAGGGATATAGAACTGAAGAAGTAGCTTAGTGGTAAAAGCTGGGTTTATGAAGTGGTGAGCCAGGTTTTTCTTTAAATTAAATCTTTCTCTATGGTATATAATTTGCACAATATATTTTATGTACCTGTATGAATTGGTTGAAGAGGCATCAGCCATCAACAGTGCGCACTCATGCTGTGAGCTTAATGTTTCTAGGGAGAAACTGTGTAGGAAAACTGTGCGTAGAACTGTGCGTAGAACTGAGTTCTGTGACGTACCTTACAGAGCCCAGCAAACACTTACAGTTTTTTTAAAAACCATTAAATAAACGTGGGGCCTTGACATGTTCAATATCCGCTCTGCAACAAGGTAAGGATAGAAAAATGGTGCTCAAAGTGCTGTGTGTGTGTTTCTGCACACCTACTTTACTGGACTCCGCTCTGCAACAATCTGGATGCTGTTGGAAAACTATATACTAAGGAAACGACATGGTCATCACAAAGTGTTTTATTCTCTTGCAGGGAGAAAGCTGGATGTACTTCAACCCCCTATGGAAAACACATTGATCACAGCAGTGCAGGCATCTAGAAAACTCCTCCAATAAAGTGCTGGGAAGCAGTATACTTACCTTCAGGTGTTGATGAAAATACTATTAAAAAGAGGAAACTCTGCATACTGTGAATGTCTCTAAGCAACAGCAAGCTCAAGGCCTTTATTCTAAAGCCATTCTGTTTCTCTAAATGTATGCACTCTATGTATCAATATTAAGATATAAATATGTGTATATACACAAACTATAAATATGTTGGTAACTTAGAATTTTTATAAGCCCTGTTGAGTTTTTCTTTGCCAAAAATATTTTTCCCCCACTGCTAAGAACTGACAACTCTTCTCCAACCATTAACATTGCTGTAGGACTGCAACACAAATCATGCCAACGATGGCAAGGGGGTCAGAAAAATCACTATGGGGAAGATGTATCAACGTAAAGAAACTGTTTGTTCTGACGCGTTGCTTGGTTTTCAGCTGGCATTTGCGTTAAATGTAGGATAGTGATTCTTCCGTTTGATGCAAATTGGTAGCCAGGGAAGTGTACGCCACCTCGGACCTGGCAGATTATTTTTTTTACCCAAATACAAGGGTGGCGCAGAGTGTGATGCATCTCATTACAGTCTGTGCATCAAGTAAAAGTTTTACGCTGGCGCATATGGCGCAATATTTGGAGCACTGACCTTGATACTTTTATGTACAGAGGTACAAGGTCAAAATAACACCATTTGTATAAACTTTGCGTCAAATCTGACCTGATGCGTCGCCCCCTATGGGTTTGTTTGTGAATCATTTACAACCCCATTTGTTTTTTTGTTTTTTTACGAGAGCTTTTTAGCGTTGCGATTTGTAACTCCTTCAGTGCTTTACCCTTCCTTACTGCCGAGGTTACTCTTTCTTACTACCACATAGGCATTCAACAGATGTCACGCTTTCCTGGCTCCTGTGGCTGCCAAGCGGTTTAGTGGTAACATCCCACTCATATCATTAAAGAGGAGAAAATTGTTATTTTACAAATAAGTGTTCTGTCTTCTAGAAGACAAGTGCCGAATTCTAGGGAAAGTGTACAATTAACAGTGCATTGATGAAGCAGGGACCCCCATTTTTCTTTTTCAGGCCACTCACTTGTCTTGTGCTTCTAGCATCTTCACGGTTTGACCGTTGCATGTTTAAGCGTGCTAAAAGCCAGTACCTCTATAGTCAGGCACAGGGACTGCCCAAATGTATTTCTGCAAATGATTTACTCAGCTGTGTTTTTGTTATTTTTTTTTTTTCATAATAAACTGAAATTCATCCTACGCATTTGAGATCCTACCATTACTGTCAAAGACTGCACATCCATCTGCCGCTTTACTTTTTTCTTCAGGGAATCTTGTTCTACAATAACTTGTATTTAAAACTAGCACCAGTGACCTGCAGGCAGAGGACAGTGAGAATGAAAGTGCTTCTCCATAGCACAACCTTAACCATTTCACTGCCGGAGCGCCCCACACTCCTCGTTCAAGGAAGATTAACAAAAGAATGCTCCTAGGTTTAGTGCACCATTCATCAATCTCCAAGTGTCTGTTACCTGAAGAGTTGGAGGTTTGTTGATGAGGAGCTTCTTGAATATTTTTATGATGCACTATATCTAAGATTAATCTCTTTGTGCTTCTATCCAGAATAGGATGCATTAATTTGAAAGAGATCTCAGTCTTGTGGGAATTTGCTCAATAAAACAGGTGCCGAGTTTACAGCAGGAGGATATATAGCCCCTGTAGTCTTTAAGATACCTTCCAAGAAACTAGATTACCAAGGAAGGTAAGAGGCAAGTCTCCAGAACTGCACTGGAGACCCATATATAAAACGTAGCCTTTAAATATATATGATAAAATATTATTACAAAATCACCAAAGAATCAAACAACTCAACATATCTGATGATACTCAAGGAATATGTACCAACCAAGTATAACATATGTATTTTGGGGTACTGAAACTAAACGTGACCTGGAATCAGGGTACAAATCCCCTAGTTGCTATAAAGTGTTCTCAATGTGAGCCACTGCTAATAGCAATCACCGATTAACTAGATGGAAGGGTCTAAAGGGATTTCTGAGTCAAATCTGCCTCCCCTATTATTGTAGTAGTAATAGTATAATATATGGCAAAGAGAGCCTCTGAATCATTTAAAAAAAAATAGCTTCCCAATCTGTGGATGCCAAAGGGAGCCCTTCTACAACACATTCCATATCCAACCCCAAACACAATGACAGGCAGAGTTACCTCAATCATACTCAATAAGTGCAAATTCAATATATTTGCAGCAATAGCATTTCAGGTGCAGACTCTCTTCTAAGAGAACTTGTATTACTCTAATAACAGGGAATTCCACTAACGGAAACAAGGCTGTGGGAGGGAAGGTTAAATCGTTCACAAATTAATGGGACCAGCAATGTGCTAGTGGGGAATAAGTTAATAATTGAGTACAGTGAATTTGCTGTATACATCTGTGGTATAGGTGCAGTCCCACTTGGGAACAATAGATGTCATAGAATAGAGACGTGCTGAGGTCTTTTAATGTGGTTCACAATTTTTGTTCAATAATATCCCTTAAATTTTGTATTTTTGCGAAAAAGGACACATGCTTAATTAAGTTGCCAGTGTCACTTTTGACAGCATTTTGTGAACATGGCAGCATAGAAAATGTTGTATCTGCATGTAGGTTCAAATGACCTGCAGATTGACTTTTAATGCTTTGATAAATGTCTTTCTTTGTCGTTTTCGTTAAAAGTTTGCAAAAGAAATAAGCAAATGTCAACCTGGTTTGCAAACGTCAACAATTTGTTTACATGGTTGACCAAAAAACCTTGCAGCTATTTGATTGTTACTATAAACAGAAATGAGATAAAAGCAGCTCCTGTATTTGGCTCTGCCGGCTTTGTCTCTTAGTAGCACTTTGTCTGTTTGAAATAAAAAAAGGATGAGAGGGCTTTTCTGAGACGTAGAAGAGAGCAGATTTTCATGGCCTTGCTATTCTTCAGTGAAAGGACACCAGAAATATTCAGCATGAATGGTACTATTACTTTGATTTAGTAGATGTGGACACACAATGCATCAAAGTGTTCAACCTGTAAAACTAGGGCACAGTGTGACTAGCATCTGACTTCTCAAAGAAAATAATCCCATTGTTTTATTTTGCCTTTCTTCCTTGGCGTGTGTGTGTGTGTGTGTATATACATATACACACATACAGACACCCACACAGCTGGATTGATTGCGGTGCCATAGCATCGAACCTCGCAGTTACAGCGGCCCCGCACCCTTCCCCACATCAATGAAGCTGATTGCTGGGGAGAACGCGGGGCGTCTGTAACTGTCTCTTACCTTGTTCAGGGTCAACTCCTACTGCAGGATCCCGTTAACATGGCGCTACGACATCATATGGTGTTGCATTGCAATGGTAATGTGATGCTGGGTGACTGTGCGATGCCATGTTACCATGACACCGTGACGGAGAAGGAAATGCCGGTGCGGACAAGGTAAGGGGCAAATAGAGGTATGATACAATTACAAGAAATATATTATGTATGGTTACCTTGCCCTCAGCTTGTAATTAATTATTCATTCTCCAGGATGCGATGAGACAAGTGGCATCATCATATGATCCATCATGATAGGTGAAAAAAGATTGTCACATGAATATCCAAAACAATACTTTTTTCTCCACATAGATTTAGATATAAGATTGCTAAGGACTTGGAGTGTTGAATATTATAATATGATGATTCTTCCTATTTCTACTATATATATATATTAGTGTAGAGATATCTGTACCGTGTTAGCCGAGCTTAATAATCAAAAACAAATAGTCGATACCGTTCTGTGGCTAACGAAATGCTTTTATTTGTGCAAGCTTTTGAGATACACTGATCTCTCCGGGCGATGTTACAATTGATTAAGCCAACAAACTCTTAGAAACAAGGTAACTGGAATGTTATCTGTGGGTGAAGCCTACACCTCCCCCCTGTGCAGTATGCAATTTATGACTTAAGGTGTTAAATGGTCCCTGAGTGCTTTTGATGTAGGGACCATTTAACACCTTATGGGGGGGGGGGGGGGAGTGTTGGGCAGGAAATTGAAGTAGGGTATATTTTTAGCCTTAATGAATCCCGTCCTGGGTGTTTAATATTTTATATATACAGTGATATAGATATATAAACTATAGCTTTAGGGCCAGAGATCCTAAACAGTGCTAAGCTGTAAGACATTGTATGACCTATTCATTCTAATGGCGCATAGGGTGCCTTATGATTTAGCACTGCTAGATGGCCCTTTGTGTTAAACTAAGGGATTGATTTTAGATGTGTGTTGTACATGCTAGGAGTACTGTAATTAATGCTTCTCTGTTTGGTTGAGAGATATTGAATAATTAAATTTGCTGTTGTATTATTGACCTTCATTTTTGTGAGACCAGGAAGCATTGCACTAACAAACATGCATCATTTTCTTTGTGCCTTTCCAACTAATACGTAACCTTTTTTCTGACTTAACAAGCACAAATGAAATACTTGATAACATATGTCCAGTAATTGGCTGCGATTCTGGTGACAACCAGACACAATTATTTTCTTATTAGAACAACATTGAACAAAAAATATTTTGTCTTTCCACAATAGAATGTATAATAACTTAGTCATCTACATCTGGTTTCTAACAACATTTCCACCCTTAAAATTACATTTTTGCCTTTGAGACAGTAGACATTTTAGGTGCATTAATCCGTTATTAGTAAGTGGGACTTCTCGTTGTCACCTGAGTGACATTTAACATCATAGAAAGAGAAATACTCCTCCCTAGGTTTCTTAGAACATACATTTCCAAGTCCCTCCCTATCTTCGATCAGATTGTGATATAGCTGTCTGAAAAAAAGTGTCATTAATTTGTCAAATAAATCAAGGTGTTCTATTATCATTTCAATCAGGATATGCCACAATTGGCCTACGTTGTACTGTATGTATCTTCCTCTATTGCTGACATAGACAAAGGATTCGGGCCCTGCCAGCAATTGTGCCATTTTGTTCTTTATTGCCTAAATTATTTTGTAATAATGGGAGTCATTGGGTCTTATTCAGTAAGTTGCAATAGCGCTATCAATGGAACTTTCTGTGCAATAGTGCCAGATCGGCACCATCGTAGCTTGCAGAATAAGGTCAATTAAAATGAATTTAGGTGATCCTATAAGGGTGTTAATTATGGGTATGTAGCTTAATAGCCAAAGTAAAAACATCGACATCTAAAAATATGCATTTGTTTAGAATATATATATATATATATATATATATATATATATATATATATATATATATATATATATATATATATAATCACCTAATTTACGACTTTACTGTACAAATAAAAAAAAATCAAGAGCTGTGGTTGTTGCTGAACTGGAATCCCTCCTTATATGTGCAATTAGTAATTCATATAACAACATCTGAAGTTAAGATGTATGAACTGTGTGTTTTATTTGTTTGATCCCTCCCGTGTTTCTTACATAGGCCATTAAATCATTGATTACTTTATTTTTTAATAGTAAAAATGCATTATCTAAACGGACATATTGAATACAGAATGTGCTTTTTAATTTTTTTTTTACTTGTACCAGAAAGATAAAATAATAGGGCAGGAATGAGAGATGGGTTTTGGGGATCTAAGTGCCATTAAAAATGTCAGGTGCTTGAATGCGAGAGTACAATCTTTTTAAACAAGAATGACAAAGTATAGACACTGGCCAATCTTCACTGCTAAGCTGAGAGTTTAGGCTGGAAATGCTTTGTACCCTTTAGTCGGCTCCAAAATAGGTGCTAAAAACCAGTACTACATATATCTAAAGAAAGGGATCTCAATGAAAGCTAGGAATTTCCCCAGTTTTGAGGCAGGGAACTTTGATAAATAGTCTCTAATGTTTAAATGGTTTAAGATACATTTACGTTCTAAGACTAGAAATAAAGAGTTCAAACAAAAAATAGTTCCAGTACTCTTACTGTAGAATTCTATGCTTCCACTCTTCATACAGCGTATCCACTCTGTCCCCTTTGTATCATAACATGTGAACCACAGCTGTTACACACAGAAATTATGGGGAAGAGAGGAAGAGAAAAATGTATGAAGTGGATATTCCAGGATTTCATTGCAGCAAAGTAAATATCTAAAACTTGAATATCAACAATGTAGGTAGAAAACCATAGTCATTTTAGCCATAATAGGAAAATATTCCTATATTTCATGCAGACCACTTTGTGCTTTAGCTCTACTGTAGCAGACAATTAATTGTGTAATTGTGAAACAAGAGGCCCAATTCGATCTAACCTGTTTTCTAATTAGACACTTTGTCTGAATGGGAAATTCAGCAAAATAATATTGGCTTTTTTAAATATGCTATGAAGCAGCTTCCCTCTGCTAGAGATTTCAGCCCCAATCATTTGAATAAATCTGAACTCCTCCAGCATGGGGAAGACGGCACCACGGCATATTGAATAGGAACCATTATGAAGTGATCTTTAAACCAAAGGTGAAGAAACATACAGGCAGTCCTCGTTTTACAACGCTTCGCTTTACAACGAATGGCTTATCCAACGCTATGCAATGCATACCTATGTTCATTTTTACAACGCCAAAACGAATTATCCAACGCTCTTACAACACTTTGCAAAGTTGTATATGTGTATATAATATATATATTATATAATATAATATATATATTACATAATATATATATATATATTATACTATATAATATATTATATTATTATATTTTATGTTATATTATATATATAATAAAGTATTTACACTATATAATATGTGTGTGCTGCATATCTTATTGCCTGCATAAAATATTTGGTGTATTTTAGTGTTAAAAATGCCTTCAGGAATGGAACCTTTCATTTAAACAGTGTTCCTATGGGAAAACATGTTTCGCTTTAAGACGTTTCGCTATCCAACGCCATTTTGAGTAACGCATTGTGTCAGATAACCGAGGACTGCCTGTAAAAGCAGTAATGCCATGTACTTGGCTACTTTAAAGTAAGTGGCATGTAGGTAGCCCAACTGAATACAATGACATCCAATGATATTCATGGCAACCTAAACAACCAATAAGATAGTCCCTGTAATCGAAGCACTGACTGGACGTCAGCACATGCCAGGATGAAGATTTGCTCCTCATACTAAGAGCTACTACTCATGGCATCTCTAATGGGGCTACCTACTCAACCACTTATTTTAGCAAGTTGGTGGCATTGCTTCTTTAAAGAAACTATACTTAGGCAATATTTTGATTGTTTGATTAACTAATATAACACAACAAAAATGATGATTGGAAACAAATTGATTTGCAAAATAAAAATAATGGTATATTGAGAACTGTATTGTCAGCAGCAAAACAGACACCACCCCAGGTCAATAACTTTTATTACTAATCATTATGGTAAATGATCTCAGGTTGGTTATTTTGGAGGTTTTTGCAGTGAAAAGCTGGCATTCTACAATCTCAAAATAAAGGCTACAAAATGCATCGGCTCTTGAGACAGCTACTCTGTTTCCTTTCTTGTTAACAACCTCTACAAATCAAGGCCAAATGTATATTATCACTGCCTATATGTTTTGTTCACTACATCAGAGGTCATGAAATAAAGAAAATAATCATGTAAAAACCATTTATCATTTTGCCATGAATTATCCTTTCTCCGTAGACATTGTTCATGTTAAAATATCTTTAGGACCAATGTACTTGTGCTCAGTTGTAAAATTAACAGAAATGTTTATTGAAACATAGCACTGTTCAAATCAATCTTATACTTTTATCAATAAACAATATAAAATACATTTGAATTTTCTGCATATTTATTTACTATTTCAACAGCATGCAAAGGTGTTGGCTGATTTTTTGCAAAGACACAAATAAATTACTTTAGTTTGAAGCATGTGTGTGATGAACCTGCAGGATTTTCTCATACACTTTTTCCATAGCCACCAGAATTTTCTTATTTTCGAATTCGCTGTTTAACATTTCTAACTGTTCCTCTGAATATTTTCAAAATCATTGGATCTACTCAATACACAAATATGTTTCCAGATTCTTGCTGCAAGAAGAGGTGGGTGAAAACCCTTTGCTCAGGTTCACGAGCCTGGGACATTGGCAACTAGCAAAAGAGTTTAGAACTTCTCCAAGTTCACCAAGTCTAAAGTGCGAACATCCCCTTAGAAAATAGCAAAGAATAGGAAACGAATCCTCTGAATTGTGCTTCTAATACCAAAATGGAACAACAGTATAGGTAGGGAGTCCAGAACCATAAGCAATATAAGGATAATAATGACTATAAATCCATCCAAGATGCACAATTAAGTGTGTATATGTACAGTAATATCCAGCTCATCAATTAAACTACACAGGAACAAGCCGACATAAGGGAAATTGAAACTGGGCAACCTAAGCAAAAGCCCCGTAATTAACCCTGTATAAGATGCCCAGATCTCATCCCGTCGGTCCGGGTGGCTGGAGCGTCGGCATATATTGAAACACACTGGCTGTCGGAGGAAAGTCCCGTTGGAGTCGAAGTAATAAAAACTCACGATTTGTATGGTCTGTCTAGGTTCCAGCAGTAGCGTGCTTCAGTCCAGGAGGGAAAATAGCAATAGTCGGGTAGATGCTGAGCACAGCAATAGAAATAGGGCTGGAGGCTGGTGCTAATAAAAAATATTTATTAAAAGTGCATAATAGCAAAAATAGGCAGCAAGGTCCTCTGACGCGTTTCTTGCCTGGTAGGCGCTTTATCAAAGAGTGACCGTGTTCTAAAAAAAACCTCCTTAAATAGCAACACCCGTGTCCAGGTAAACTCGTGCCAGAACACACCTGAGTGGCTCGTGCCTTATAGGCCTCCGTAGCCCACCACCTGGTTTTTCATCATCTGACTTTCAGGTGTATCTTGGCACAAGTTATTTTGCTATTATGCACATTTAATAAATATTTTTTATTAGCACCAGCTTCCAGCCCTATTTCAATTGCTGTGCTCAGCATCCACCCAACTTTTGCAATATCCCCAAAGAAAACAGTATGGCAATTTTTGTTGGTTTTGCTTCTCTCCTAGAAAAGCTTGGAAACACATCAAATGTTTTGCAAGTTTCAATTTTTCAAATTTTTTTTTTATAGCAAACTTTAAAGAAAACCTTTGTTGAGCTCTGCCTTTCCCTTGGGAATTTCGCAAAAAATGACGGGGATTGAAGAACAGATTGGGAATATTCTGGTGGACTATTTCAGACTAAATAAAGGCTCAGTCGATAGTCTGTCCATCCTCTGGGTGGCTCACAAAGCCTCCATTAGAGGGGAATTTATCTCAATCATTTCATTCAGGAAAAAAGCTAAACATTTTAAACAAAGTAAACGTACAGCTAAAATAATGGAACCAGAACAGAAACATAAATCCCACCCTGGTACGAAGATTTACAACCTTCTTTGCCAGACAAGAGAGGAATTACATAAATTAATATTGGAGGACACAGAGAAAGCATTAAAATGGACCCGTCAGACTTATTACGATAAAGGTATTATAGCAGGTATGTCATCTGTGCCTGTACTTCCCTGCTCTGTCTGTAAATCCTGATAGCTGCAGGCATGACAGAGTTAATCTGTGGGCTATTGACCCCCCCTTGTGCTTCTCCTGGAAGTAACTAGAGGAGGGTGGTGACTCATGGCAAGAGAGAGATCCTATCGTGATAGGTCTGATGTCATGAGCTGGCCCCTTCTAGAAAGCTCTTAGTAGAATGCAACAAAACATACTGTGTCTTTGGAGCCCTGTTTTCCAGCTAGCAGGACCTGCTCCAGAGCTGTAAGTTCCTCCCCATTGCAAGGGCAAGCATGCTCAGCTCAGGACAGGCCTGAGTAACATCATGGACCCACACCCTAGAATACCAGGGGGTGTGTACCACCCAGAAGCTGTGATCTGCTGCTGTACTGTGTCGGTGTGTGATGAGCTGCAGTGGATGCAATAAAGAATACCCTTTGACATATACCTCAGTGTGGAAGAAAGGAGGTTATGTGTGTGTGTTCATTAGGGAGTCCCCTGATTCTATTCAGACCCATGGGACTGGTGATGCCGTCACTGTGAGTACATTATCAGTCTATACCCCAGAAGCCTGTTCTGATATCCCCTACCATCATGCGGGAGACTCAGATCAACGGTAAGCCAGAAGGTATGCACCACCACACTCCATGTAGCAGCAACATCTCCCAGAAAGGGGGGGGGAGGGGGAGAATGTGGGCTACAGTAATTAAGCTTCTCGCCAACAAGCTAAGAGGTGTTAAAGCTAAATCGCAAGTCTCAGCCATAAGACGAGGTAACGGGGAAATTACACATAATCATTTCCAAATTGCCAAGGAATTCTCTAAATTTTACAATAATTTGTATAATCTGGATTTATCAGATCCCAATTTAAATCAATCCTCCAGTTAACAAATAGATAGCTATTTACAGACATGCAAACTTCCAAAACTCCCTGCGGAAGAATTGGAACAACTCAACGATAAAGTCAGTTTTACAGAATTAAAAGAGGTTATTAAAGGTCTGAAACCCTCAAAAGCCCCAGGCCCAGACAGCTTCTCAAATCTTTAATATAAAAAATATTGGGGAATATTAGCTCCATATTTTTTAGATATGTTTAATAGTTTTCTATCGGGGTCCCAGATTCCTTCGCAAATGTCAAAAGCAAATTTAGTAGTAATACCTAAGGAAGGAAAGGATCAAATGAATTGCGCAAGCTTCTGACAAATTTCGCTACTTAATACAGATTTTAAGATATATAGTAAAATTGTAGCGAACAGTTTAAACCCAATTTTGCCCGCCTAATACACAGTGATCAAGTAGGTTTTATAAGCAAGCGTCAGACCTCAGACAAAACACGCAAGATTATCAATATAATTGATTATGTTCAGTCCTTTAAACCCAAGGCGATGTTGTTGACTTTAGACGCTGAAAAAGCGTTTGACAGAATGAATTGGGATTTTCTAGATAGATCTATGCTGGGGTTTGTTTTTTTCTGTCCATTTTAAAGGGGTCCAGGCTCTGTATGAAGCCCCTATAGCCGCTCTAAAAATGCATGGGGGGAACTAAACCAAATCAAAATTAGTAATGGTACCAGGCAGGGTTGTTCATTATCCCCCCTGCTCTTTGCGCTTACAATTGAGCCGCTCACAATTAAAATGAGGAAAACCCCAATATTCAAGGTATTAATGTGAAATAAAGAAAAAGAAAAAGATGCGTGCACCTGTTAATTGGATCGTGAACTACTCAGCTGACTATTAATAAAATGGTTAATAGATAAAACCTTAATATATGTAAGCACATTAAATAAAACAATTAAAAGTGATGTGACATGAACCATTCAGGAACGTCAAGGGTCTGGCTCTAAATGCGATACAAATAAATTGTACAAAACGGTATATAATGCCAAAAACCCGAATATGTTTGCAGCTTCCAATGCAAGGGACCCAAGTCCTTGATAGACTAAAGAAAAGAAAGAAAAAAATAGGAAGCGCAGAAAAACGGGAAAAAGGCAAACAGGCCACTTTATAGGGAATAAAAAACACAATGATATATAATAAACAACCAATGTAATAATAAAAGTCTCTGCAAAATAATGTCCATGTGGTTTACAACACACTGGTATGGAACAATCAAGGCCCGTTGCTGCAAATGGAGAATCAAGCAAATGAGGACAAACTGGTGCAAATGCAAAGTTCCAGAATCAGAGTGGGAGCCCCAGCTAATATATAACGTCCACAGGTTGTGCAAACAGTTAATGAGGAAGGAGTAATGAACGGCCATCAGCGAGCCACTGTTAAATCAGCTCACCCAAACTTCAGATAATAATGTAGGGACGGCACTTAAATCTCTCCTTTCGAATTCCTCTAACTGCACGATCCTCCAGGGCTCGGATAACAGAGACCAGCGGTCTTCAGCCTAACGGGTTTCTGGGTATGGCGTCACGGCCGGACGTGATGCACTAACCCTTCCTTGCTACAGCAGAGACCGCTCGATCATTCTCCAGCAACACAAGTTGCGAGCAGGCATGTCAACGATAGAGGTGACGTCACTTCCTCCAGGCACTCCACAGCAAGCAACAGTGATGTGATCGACCACCGGACAGCAGGATAATGAGACAAAAGGAAGCACAGACCCCTGGAAGTTTCCATTGTGCTCACAATAAAGAGGTTGAAAAAATTTAGCGGAAGTCTTCCGGTGCCCGCTGCTTGCGAGTGCGCGCAGTCCTGCCTGCTCTGCCGCCATGATCTGAGGTGCAGGGGGGTGACGGGAGGTGCAGGAGCTGATGTGAGTTTGACGCTTATCAAAACCAGGAGGGAAGGAAATCGCTGTCAGCCATCACCTGATTTTCCTGCTGGTCGCACTCATCTTCGGCATTCCCATATTATACCTGTTCTTCAGCTTCAGGGTAAAGGTCTTTTTCTGGAAGAACATACCCACAGCCGCTAAATTTTTTCAACCTCTTTATTGTGAGCACAATGGAAACTTCCAGGGGCATATATACTTTATGCATTCATCCCTATGGTATCCCTGATGAAGCCACGTGAGTGGTGAAATGCATAGGAGGAGGAGCCAGGGGTCTGTGCTTCCTTTTGTCTCATTATCCTGCTGTCCGGTGGTCGATCACATCACTGTTGCTTGCTGTGGAGTGCCTGGAGGAAGTGACGTCACCTCTATCGTTGATGTGCCTGCTCGCATCTTGGGTTGCTGGAGAAGGATCGAGCGGTCTCTGCTGTAGCCGGGAAGGGTTAGTGCGTCACGTCCGGCCGTGACGCCATACCCGGAAACCTGTTAGGCTGAAGACCGCTGGTCTCTGTTATCCGAGCCCTGGAGGATCGTGCAGTTAGAGGAATTCGAAAGGAGAGATTTAAGTGCCGTCCCTACATTATCATCTGAAGTTTGGGTGAGCTGATTTAACAGTGGCTCGCTGACGGCCGTTCATTACTCCTTCCTCATTAACTGTTTGCACAACCTGTGGACGTTATATTAGCTGGGGCTCCCACTCTGATTCTGGAACTTTGCATTTGCACCAGTTTGTCCTCATTTGCTTGATTCTCCGTTTGCAGCAACGGGCCTTGATTGTTCCATACCAGTGTGTTGTAAACGACATGGACATTATTTTGCAGAGACTTTTATTATTACATTGGTTGTTTATTATACATCATTGTGTTTTTATTCCCTATAAAGTGGCCTGTTTGCCTTTTTCCCATATTTCTGCGCTTCCTATTTTTTTCTTTCTATTCAAGGTATTAAGATTGGCCAGGAAAATTTCAAACTATCTCTTTTTGCTGATGATATTATTTTGATAATTTCCAACCCTCTGACTTCTCTCCCAATTTACAAGATGAGCTCTTTCAGTTTGGTTTGTTTTCAGGTTATATAATGAATTCGGCTAAATCTAAGGCACTAAATTTAACTTTACCAGACTCCGAGGTCAAAATAATCCAATTAAATTTCAATTACCACTGGAATAAGGTCAGATTGAAATACCTACGGATTTTCCTCACAAAAAAACTACCAATCTCTATAGAAAAATAACTACCCAGATCTTTTCACTAAATTAAAATGGGATCTTCTACGCTGGACCGACCACCATTTTCCTTGATAGGTCGTATTATATAAGTTAAGATGAATATCCTCCTGAAACTGCTTTATTGTTTTCAGACACTCCTGGTCTCTATTCCAATAAAATATTTGAGGGACTTCCAGAAAAAAATTATGCAATTTATTTGGGTTAACAAAAGACCGAGTGCCGAGATCAGTTATGCTTGCACCCAGAGAGATGGTCTGGCGGTCCCTGACATCAGGAAATATTATCTAGCCGCCCATCTGAAACAGGTGGTTTTCTGGCACTCCCAAGGGGGTCAATACCAATGGGTAGATATAGAAAAGAGATTTATTAATTCCGGGGCACTCCCGGCTCTTTTATGGAATAACAAGCCGACAAAGGGTCTAAAACCAGACCTTTTTGACTCGGCAATAATAAAATGTTCTATCAAGATTTGGTATAAGGCTAAAACCAATTACCAACTAGCCTCAGCTCCTTTGAGATGTAGCCCTATTTTTGACAACCCGGACTTTGGTCCGGGTTGGTCCACAGGTATTTTTGATATATAGAAGGTTAAGGATACCAGAGATGTGGGAGATATGCTTCAGAGAGGTAAATTATTAAATTTGAGTGGTTTTTGTCAGAGGTACTCTTTCTCAGGAGCTGAGTTGTTTACATTTTTACAAGTTTCCCACTATCTTAGGCTGCTGTCCCCAGGTGGATCTTTCCCAGAGTGTACGGTATTCGAAGAACTATGCAGAAATAGAAACCATCAGTGGGGTCTTATCTCAATTAATTACCAATTCCTTTGCTCTCATGAATTTAAAGCTCCCTGCACACACATATGGATCATTGGGCCCAGAATTTTCAAGGAGAGATTCTTTGGGAGGACTGGCAAACCATCTGGATCAACACAATGAACACATCATTATGCACAATATCTAAAGACAATATTTATAAAGTTATTTTCAGGTGGTATTTGACGCCCCAGAGGTTGAGGCAGATTTATCCAGAGACCACAAACCTCTGTTGCAGAGGTTGTGGGGGTGTTGGTGATATGGCCCATATTTGGTGGTTCTGCCCCAAAATACAGAGGTTCTGGGGAGTAGTGCAGAACCTAGTGCGAAAGACTTTCAGGATAAGGATCCCTAGACCCGATTACAATGGTTTTGGGTAAGCCGCTAGATAATCTATATGAAAATAAAGCTAAATTATTGTCACATATTCTGACCGCGGCCAGACGCGCAATATCTGGGGCCTGGAAAAGCCTCTGCCCCCCTCCTGGAGAGAGATTATTTTCAGAATAAATGAGGTACAGTCTAGGAAAGATTAACTGCTTATGTTAGACATAGTTCAAGAACATTTCAAAAGGTCTGGGAACCCTAGAATTCTAGGGGGAACAGGTGAACGGTTTAGTCACTGTGGATGGAGGGCTATATCTTTCCTCTTTCAGAGCTGGTAATCCTATGTGATATTTGGAGCTGGAACTGTATGGCATTGTTGTATTTCTGTTTCTTTGTATTTTTGGATGTTTTTTTTTTTTTTTAATGATACCGTTGTTACATTGATGGTACCTCCCCCTCCACTCCCTTTCTCTATTTCTGTATCCCTTCCCTTTGTTTTTCAAAAAAATCAAAATAAAAAATAAGTTACAAAAAAAAAAAGTGTGTGTCTGTAGTTGTCGTTTGGCAATATATCTGATTGCAACACCGAATTCTCAACTCTCTCTAGCCTCTCCTTTTATATATCTAAAATATCCTCAAATAGAGTATAAAGGTGAGGAGAATTGGGACGTTTAGGGGTCGGGTAATGGTGTTGAGAGAAGAATAGATAGAAGAATAGATAGAATAATAGCTGTTCTAACTCCTGACAGCTATTATAGTACAGTAATATCTACAGCAATTCAACCTAATAATATTCAATAAATAATGAGTCTTCTGCTATAAAGTAAATATAGCGTCTCACAGAGATATTCGGATGGCACCCTGCAGATACGTCTGCTCCTTTCCCCACTACAGACAGATCACAGCGTGTCATACTTCGAGTGGCTTCTGATGTCATAACGCACCGATGCGCGTTTCACCCTAACGGAGCTTTGTCACGGATGGGAGTGTCTGTATTTTGGTCTCCTTAGAAACCAAAGGGTTGTCATGGTAACCCTGTCTCGGCAGTTATGTAGCTGGTATATACCCAATTAGTCGTTATGGTAACAATATCCATGGTAACCAGACACACTTGTGCAGAAGATATGTAATTTCCAGAGTACTGTAATTGAACTTTATTGCTAAAAGATAGGGATACGTGGTGTATCTATATGTCATATATTGGATCACCTACTACCTATCCATGTCGGTTGGGGCTATTTTCAGTTGACAACCATATTAAATACTGTTAGCTGTTACAATGTGGATAGTATTATGTTAGATGTCTTATTCTAGAGAGACTTAACTCAAATCGTAGCCTATGATTCGTGGAAGTAAACTTAACCCATTATTTATATGGAATAAATTCATACAGTAGCATAAATGTTGCTGTTCATATTTGAAATGATTAAATAATTGTATTTATTCCAGATAGTTCATGTTTAGCAGTATTACAATGTTTCCAGGACAGTATAGCAGTGATGTTATGATGTAAAACCTTATTACTGATGATCTTACAGTGATTGATCTAAGATCAAGCACCAGAGTATAGAAATTGAGTGAATAAAAAGCCCTAATTTAAAAAATTCGGTGATAGGGTTTTCAGTTTATAGATCCATTTAGATTCTTTCATTAATAGCTGTTTGTCCCAGTCACCTTCCAGTTTAGTTAATGGTACATGTTCAATACCCAAAAATTGTAGACATTTCGTGTTACCCATTTGAATGTTACTCACGTCTTGGTGTTGCATTTGTTTTTGATACTACCAATGTGTTCCAACACATCTTCGGAGTTGTCTATGTGTTTTTTCTGACTTTATGCCACGTGCACATACCCATATAGATTATACCAGCAGTTTGGCAAATTATAAATTGGTGCACTATCTTAAAGTGTCCTGTGCGGTTCCAATTACTAAAGGTTTGGCTACCATATATTGACAGGCTTTGCATGCAAGCAGGCTTTGCACATTTGGCATCTGAATGAATCTAGTCACCTCAAAATGTCTATGCACAAGTCAGTGTTTTACATTATGAGCACATTTGCTTACTCTATCGGGCCCAAAACTTCCTTAAGATCCTCATCCTCTAGGACCGAGGTGGGCATCCCTGTCGCCAATCGTCACAAGGGGTGAATTGGCCATGAAAGTGTGGGAATTTGAGTTTGCCAGCTCCCACAGTAATATAAACGTCTTGTTCTGACGGTGTGTGCTGGTTTCCGTTTTCTGAGTGAGTCAACGAAGTGAAGCAGCCTATTTTGATCTGGTTCAATACTGATTGGCCGGCGAAGCCGGCCAATTCAGTTAAACAGCAATTCTACTTGTTGCCAAGTAGAACAAAGAAAAACCAGTCAAACAAATATATAAGGGAATCAGCAAGTGCACTGTAAAAAGTGCACTTAAAAAAGAAGGGTTAACTCAGAAGACCCCATGATGGGGGATACCGAGCAGAGCACCCCGCCTAACGCCCACTGGGAGGCAAACTCCGAAACCGTCCCAGCGGACTCGGCGTACGTGAACTCTGCCAGAATACGGGAGTGCACCAGCGCCCGGAACACTGCCACGATGTTCGTTGGGACCCCCTTCTCCAAACGCTGCTTCCTGGTCTTGTAAATGGCTACCTTAGCCACTGCCAGGAGCAGGTTAACTAGGAGATCCCTAGGCTTATTGTCTCGGGACACTGGGCACCCAAAAATAAAATGATGAGGGGAAAAACCCAGCCAGAACTGCAGAAGAAGGCTCCTCAAGGTGGATAAGAGGGGCTGCAGTCTGGCGCAGCTCAGATAAATGTGGAATACGGACTCCTGCTCGCCACAGAAGGGACAGGCGGCGGGGGAGTCCGTGAAGTGTGCCAAATACTCTCCTGTGCTCAGTGCACCGTGGAGGACCCTCCAACTCAAATCCCCGGCGGGACGGGGAACCAAAGCTGAATAGAGCTCTCTCCACCGGGGTCTCTCGTCCTCGTTCCCAAAAAATACCCGCCTCCAGATGGTATCTGGGCGGGTGACAAGGGCGAGGTAGTGCACTATATGGAGCACCAGAGAATACAGGACTTTCCTCGGCATGCCGCGAAAACATGCCGGGGACATATCCCCCAACCTGCTGAGGTTTGGGGAGATAGGAACTCGAGGGGGTTGCCTTGGTTTGGGTTCTACGCAAAGATCCGGAGAGCTGAAGTTGATAGGTTGACAAGGCTCTCCGGTCTGCAAAACCCCCTCGATGAAGGTGCGTGAGTCGGGGTGGATGGCATCTTTAATCTCCCGGATCAAATGACGAGGGACGCGGGCAGTAAGCAGACCCATACGGGGCACGAGCTCCTCTGCTCCTACCCAGTCCCGCCGCTCATAGTCCAGGAGATCCGCGACTCTGGTCACCTGCGCCAGGATTAGCCAGCGGCAAATAGAGGGTGAATCCAACATCCGAGCCCCCACTGCCGGATTATACAGCAGGGGCTCAGCGAGGAAATCAACCCCCACCGCCTGTTCCTTCCTGGTCGCAGAGACCAGTTTCCAGGCCTTCAGTAAGTCCCGGTAGTATGCCGGCAGCACCGAGAGGTTTCTACCTAAACCCTCGGGCCTGATGAAAAAAAAGTTGCCGGTCATACCTCATATTGCGCAGCTGGCGAAAAAAAAAGGTCGCCAGCTGGCACCACTGCGGAGACGGATCTGCGAATAGGTATCTCTGCAGGTACTGGAGGTGGAAAGTGTGTAACTGGGAGCGGACACACACCACTCCCTGTCCACCCTCCTCCAAAGGGAGACACGCAACTCCCGCAGAGACCCAATGCTTCCCCATCCAGAGAAAATCCATCAATCTCCTCTGGATCTTGTTGATAAATTCGGGGGGCGGACCCATGGCTATCAGCCAGTGCCAAAGCTGACTGGCCACCAACTGATTAATCACTAGGGTCCTTCCCCTAAGGGAAAGCATTCTCAACAGATACACCCATGACCCCAGACGAGCAATGACCCGTTCTTCAAGATCACTGAAGTTTTCTGGGGCCGGGTCCTCCGCAGCAGACAGGTAGACTCCCAGATACTTGAGAGTATCGCTCTCCCACGAGACATTCCGAAACGTGGGGGGCAAAGAGTCCACCTGTAAGGGACCCACCAATATGCCGGAGCACTTGGACCAGTTGATCCGAGCAGAAGAGGCCGCGGTGTAGACCTCTTGGCACGCTTGTGCCCGCTCTAGATCATCTAGGTCCTGGGCCACGAGGAGCACGTCATCGGCATAAGCCGACAGGACTACTTGCATGTCGGGCTCCCGCAGCACCAGCCCGGTGAGCCTCCTCCTCAGTAGGCAGAGGAAGGGCTCAATGGCCAGCGCGTACAGTTGCCCAGACAGGGGACACCCTTGACGTACTCCCCGACCAAACACAAAAGGTGCCGTCAGGGACCAGTTGATCTTCACCAGACACTCTGCAGAGGCGTACAGCATCTGGAGAAAGCCCACAAATTGTGGGTCGAAGCCAAACGCCCGCAGGGTCTGCATAAGGTAACGGTGATCCACTCTGTCAAACGCCTTCTCCTGATCTAGGGACAGGAAGGCGAGGGATAGACCAGTCCTCTGCGCGTAGTGCATCAGGTCCCGGACCAGAAAAATGTTGTCATGAATGCTCCGGCCCGGGACAGTATTGGACTGGTCGGGGTGAATCACCTCTGCCAGCACGGACTTGAGCCTCAGCGAAAGCGCTTTGGCTACGATCTTATAGTCCGTGCTGAGCAGTGAGACCGGTCGCCAATTAGAGATCTGACGGAGATCCCCCTTCTTCGGCAGCAAAGACAGTATTGCCCGCTGACACGAAAGTGGCATCTCGCCGATCTCAAGGGCTTCAGCTAGTACCTCGGTGAAATCAGGTCCCAGCATCTCCCAGAAAAACCAGAAGAACTCCACAGTCAGCCCGTCTAGCCCCGGCGCTTTTCCGCGGGACATGAGACTGAGGGCTTCAGAGAGCTCGGCTAGATTCAAAGGTAACTCAAGCCGCTCCCTTCCATCCCCACCGACCGTAGGAAGCCCCTCCCATAAGACCCTGCATTTATCTGGCTGGATGGACTCCGGAGAGAAAAGATCTACATAGAATCTCCGGGTTCTGTCCCGGATGCTCTCCGGGTCAGTCAGAGGGGTACCGTCCTCTGCCAACAGGCATGTGATATGTCTACGGTTTCCCCTCTTTTTCTCCAGCGCGTAGAAGAGGCGCAACCCGCGATCCATCTCTCGAAGGAAGTTGATGCGGGATCGCACATACGCCCCCCGAGCTCTCCGATCTTCCAAGTCCCGGAGAGCGAACTTCCTCTCCACGTACATACTCTGCAGGTATTGGTCTCCTGCCACAGACAGCCGCTTCTCGAGATCGAGCACCTCCTCCCTGAGGGCCTCGATCTCAGCATTGCGCCGCCCGCTGGCACCTTTTGTGTACTCCTGACACACGAGGCGCAGATGAACCTTGCCCACGTCCCACCACTGCTCTAACGTGGCAAAGTCTGACCTGCAACCTCTCCACTTTACGAGCCTCAAGGGTACAGTTAAAATCACCCCCGAGCACCACGTATTCGTCCGCGTCGACTGTCTCCAGGTATTCAGATATTCTGACGAAGAACTGCCTTCTCAGGGGTCCGGTGGCAGGAGCATACACGTTCAGGAAATTAAACGTGTAGTCCTCGTGTCGGACCCTGATATGCAACAGGCGACCTGGAACAACAGCTTTGGCAAGCAGCAGCTCAGATTGAAAGGATTCAGAGAACAGGGTCACCACCCCACAAGATGTCGAAGTGAGGTGGCTGAAAAAGACCTTGCCTCGCCACTCCAGATGCCAGCTGGCTTCAGCCTCTGGAGTGGTATGGGTTTCCTGCAGGAAACTCACAGAATACTTTCCCTTTTGTAAAAAGGAGAGTACCTGGAACCTGCGAAACCCGTCCTTACATCCATTTACGATTAGCGTACCGATGCTCAAAGCCATTGGTAATCAAGAGTCTTGCTTCCCATAGGCGCTCAGGGTACTATACCCCGAGAAGCCTTTACGTGCTCTCGCAACACTTTGTTAAACTTTAGGACCCGAGTATGTTCGATAGTCCCGGAAAGTTTGGCCTTGTGGTTAGCCTTGATATATACTCTGAGAGAGTGGAGAATGACCGAAGCATCCTTCCACCTCTCAAGGGCCAACTGCACCTTCGTATGTCCGTGTCTACAGAGGTTATCATCCAGGAAACTATCTAGCTCCCGGGCAGGGATAATGGGGATAGAGGAGTCCACCGACTCCATGGTGCCAGAGGACTCCCCTCTGAGCCCCAATTCCCAAGGCTCCTCTTGGCTGGAGAATTCAAGACCCCTGTCCTTCTCTGCGGGGGCCTCTCTCAGCCCTAGATTGGATCCCCTCCTCTGTGTTTCCACGAGGGGGTCCACTGTGCTCTCCACCTCCATCCCCGAGTCAAGGTGTTCAGGGGCAGCTGGTGGCAACATGGCAGAGGCAGTGGTCTCCCGAGAGTCCTCAGGGGCCACAGAAGCACACATGCCACGGGTGTTCGCATCACCCACGGGAGGGCACTCACCAACCACGGGAGGGCCCTCACCGTCTGCGGGAGGGCACCCACCATCCGCGGGAGGGCACCCACCATCCGCGGGAGGGCACCCACCATCCGCGGGAGGGCTCTCACCAACCATGGGGGGGCACTCATTAGCAAGGGCTTCATAGGGAGGGTCTTTCCCAGCGTTCACTCCCAACAAAGTGCCTGCCCAAAACTCTGCACCAAGAGGGTTCAGGTCAGACAACTCCCAGATATAATCTGAAGTGCTCACCAAAACACCCTCCAAACCCTCATCCACGGGGGTCAGCCCTAACCCATCTCCTTCCTCTGGTGACGCAAACCGGGGCTTTTTATCCCTATGTGCGTCACCCGAAGGCGATACAGCCGGAGGGGGATCTTGGCTGGCTCTGAAGATAGGTGCATTTGGCATGTAAAATTCACCGAAGCACAATTCTCCGGGGGACGCTCTCCAACCGAGAGGGGCGTTGGGAGGCTCCCCAACGTCCCCAGAGGCGTCGGGTACCTCCAGCTGCATTCCTTCCAGAAAATCGAGGGGGGGGGGCTGTACATTTGTGGGATCCGGCTTACACTGGTTAATCCCAACCAGTGGGCCGGACAGGACCACCTTGTGCGGAACTGATTTTTCTTTCCGCTTCCGAGACTTCAGAGGGTAAACGTAATATGGTTTACCCTCCTCAATCACCCTCTTATTGGTTTTAGATTTGCTCTTCCTGGGGATTGATTTCCCAGGAGAGGGTGCCGCTGTCTCCATAGCAGGAGTTTCCTCCCGCTCCCCTTCACCCTGTACGGTGCTTACAATGGGGTTAGGGGGTTCTTGGGGGGGGACAGCGACAGAGGGTGACTGTTGTGGGGTGACTTTGTTCTTCCCCCTCTTTTTTGTGAGGAGAGGTTCAGATGTCACTGTTTGAGTTGCGACAGTGACATCTTCTGCGGTCCCAGAGGGGGCCTGGGCCTTCGAGGGCTTTTTCCTCTCTCTCTTTCTTTGGGGGAGAGGTGAAGACGTCACTGTCCAAGATGGGGCAGCGACATCTCCTGTGGTCCCCCCGAGGGCTCTGCTGCGGTGGGCGCAACGGCACAGGGTGTTTTCTCCTGGGGGGAGACAGCGCTAACAGAGGCTGGCCGCTCCAGGGCGACCCCCTCTCCTTCCTTCCGCTCTCCAGGAGGAGGTGCAGAAGTCACTGTTCCGGATGGGACAGCGACATTTCCTGCAGTCTCAGGAGGGACCTGGGCCCTTGAGGGCCCCGCTGTGGTGGGCACAGCAGTACCGGGTGTCTTGGCAGAGGGAGGGGTGGGTGCAGGAGTTGGGATGGGTCCTCTGTTCCCTTTGAGGCAACTCCTACGAGTGTGCCCCAGCTCTCTGCACAGATAACATCTAACCCCCTCCGTGCCATAAAACACAGTGTATGCTATGCCCTCGTAGAGCACCCTAAACGAACCCTCCACAGATTCAGTGCTCCCCGGCAGCAGCAGTTGTACCTGCCGCCTAAATGAGAGTACATGCCTCAGCGCCCTATCTCTGCAGCCCAAAGATAATTTTATTATGGGGGACTTAATGTCTCCCAGGGCTTGCAGGTACGGCTTCATGAGGCAATCTGGGATGAAGGGGGGCACATTTGACAGAATGACCTTTGTGCCTAACCCCTCCATGGGTTCTATAGGGATGTATTTCCCCCCTACACTGATGCCTTTCTGCACCAGGGTGTGAGTGGCAGCCAGTGTACGGAGGAAGAAAATGCCCCTCCCATACATTTTGCTGGCCGCCACCACAGCAGAGGGACCCACCACATCAGCCACAGCCCTCACATATATCTCCATGTTTAGGCCAGGTGACATTGGGCACCTCACCCCAAGCTTCCTGCTCAGACAGGGCGTGGCCCCAGCATTGTTGTTGCTGGGGTCAACGCCTGTAACTGCCACATGCGCCCATGTTTGAACTGGGACTGCAGGGGTTACGCTGCTAACAGGTGCTGGGGGAGGCGTGGCCAGGGCACTGGAAGGACCAGGCCTAGGGCTGTGACTAAGAGTGTTGCTCCTAGGGGCCACAGTTTTTGGTGTTTTGTATCCGGGCGTCGCCCCCGTTGCCGCACTAGTCCTATTCCCCTTTCCAGGCATGATAACAAATAAGCCTCTAAGTCAGGGGAAGGTATTGCTTAGTGAGAGAGGTATTGAAGAAACTGTCCCTTTAAGAAGAGATCTCTCTGCAAGGGGAAAAAACAGCAGCTTTTAAAAACCTGCTGCAGTTTTAAATCTTTTTCCCCTTATTAGTTGCTCTCTCTCTGTTATAATAAGCAAACACCACAATTTTACAAGTCTTTATAGAAAAGACACAGAGCTCTCAATAGCAAGTGAGAAAAGGAATCAGGCCTAAGAAAAACAAAAGAGTGAAATTGGAAGTTTAAACAACCAGTAAAAACCTCCAGTAGTGAGGGAGGAGAGAGGGGATGAGACTGCAGTTTTCCAGCCAGCTAAACTGCAGCTATGCTGGGTTAAATCACTGCAGCCCCTGGGTGAAAACCAAAAACGGTTTTAAAGCCTGAAAATGCACCCAAAACCCTCTATAAAACTCCCAGTATACTCACAGTATACTCCCCCACAGATCCAAACCAAAAAATACCAAATAAAGAAAGAATAAAGCTGATTCCTTACCAAATGCCTGGGAGCTCTGTACATACACTTCTGAGGGAAGCAGCCTATTTTGATCTGGTTTAATACTGATTAAACAGAAATTCTACTTGTTGCCAAGTAGAACAAAGAAAAACCAGTCAAACAAATATATAAGGGAACCAACAAGTGCACTGTAAAAAGTGCACTTAAAAAAGAAGGGTTAACTCAGAAGACCCCATGATGGGGGATACCGAGCAGAGCACCCCGCCTAACGCCCACTGGGAGGCAAACTCCGAAACCGTCCCAGCGGACTCGGCGTACGTGAACTCTGCCCGAATACGGGAGTGCACCAGCGCCCGGAACACTGCCACGATGTTCGTTGGGACCCCCTTCTCCAAATGCTGCTTCCTGGTCTTGTAAATGGCTACCTTAGCCACTGCCAGGAGCAGGTTGACTAGGAGATCCCTAGGCTTATTGTCTCGGGACACTGGGCACCCAAAAATAAAATGATGAGGAGAGAAGTTTAACCAGAACTGCAGGAGAAGGCTCCTCAAGAAGGACAAGAGGGGCTGCAGTCTGGCGCAAATAAATGTGAAATACGGACTCCCGCTCGCCACAGAAAGGACAGGCGGTGGGGGAGTCCGTGAAGTGTGCCAAATACTCTCCTGTGCTCAGTGCACCGTGGAGGACCCTCCAACTCAAATCCCCGGCGGGACGGGGAACCAAAGCTGAATAGAGCTCTCTCCACCGGGGTCTCTCGCCCTCGTTCCCAAAAAATACCCGCCTCCAGATGGTATCTGGGCGGGTGACAAGGGCGAGGTAGTGCACTATATGGAGCACCAGAGAATACAGGACTTTCCTCGGCATGCCGCGAAAACATGCCAACCTGCTGAGGTTTGGGGAGATAGGAGCCCGAGGGGGTTGCCTTGGTTTGGGTTCTACGCAAAGATCCGGAGAGCTGAAGTTGATAGGTTGACAAGGCTCTCCGGTCTGCAAAACCCCCTCGATGAAGGTGCGTGAGTCGGGGTGGATGGCATCTTTAATCTCCTGGATCAAATGACGAGGGACGCGGGCAGTAAGCAGACCCATACGGGGCGCGAGCTCCTCTGCTCCTACCCAGCCTAGCCGCTCATAGTCCAGGAGATCTCCGACTCTGGTCACCTGCGCCAGGATTAGTCGGCGGCAAATAGAGGGTGAATCCAACATCCGAGCCCCCACTGCCGGATTATACAGCAGGGGCTCGGCGAGGAAATCAACCCCCCACCGCCTGTTCCTTCCTGGTCGTGGAGACCAATTTCCAGGCTTTCAGTAAGTCCCAGTGGAGGTGGAGGGTTGGTCAGCGCACGGGATTTTGCTCAAACGTAGAGATAAGAGGATAGGAAGATATGGAACACGGTATTAGTGTTTTAGTAATCGAACGGTACAATACAGCCAAAAGAACTTTGGAATTAAAAATGTATGAAAAATATATTTTTAAAATAGCTTAAAACTCTTTGGAATTAAAGAACCTTGGTAATTAAAAGTAAATATATGAAAAAATATATTCTAAAATAGCTTAAAAATCCTTAAATAAAATCCTTAAATAAAATTTAAATGGAATTGTGTGGTTTTTTTGTGAACAGAAGCAGAATACGTGCTATATGTGGATGACTAACAGGGTGTGTTTATATAGCCTGTTGTTGGTCTGAGGTAAAAAGGGGATAATGGGGCTGGTTAGCAGAGTTTAATGCGCAGTCTTTCCTTCACGGAATGCTGCTAAAAACAATAGCTTTCTCACCCTCCTGGTGGGGGCAGTACGTGAGTTGCTTCTCTCCCGGGGGCCCAAATAGGAAGAAAAGGGCCGAACTCGGTGAGTGAGCAAAATAGAATTTATTAGGTACAGAAAACAAAGTCAAAATAACACTCACGGTACAGCTTTAAAACAGCCCAGCATCAGCCTGATCGTCCGGTGATATTCCTCTCACCAGTACAGCTCCCGTGGTCGCGTCCGACGGCGGGACCGGAAGAGGAGGTCTTACCGGATGTCAGCAGGCTGGCTGGGTCCTTCAATCAATGGGCTCCGGCAGGGAACAACTAGTTTCGCAATAATGCTTCGTCAGGTTCCTGCCAGATGCCCTGTGTCTTCCCTCTTTATAGGCAAATATCTAATTGATGATTGGATTGGTCATCAATTGGTATTGGTACAATTAAATAATAAAATGTAAAAACGACCTTTATTGAGTGTTGGGTGTTGGACTAATGCCCAATAATATGAAAGACCAATAATGCTAAACTCTAAATACATACATAAATATGTTACAAGTAGTGACAATGTTATACACAGTAGTTAATCATGCACACATGATCTCTATCAGTTCTATGAGACCTTCCCTCACTCGAGGTGTAGGCAATTAGTAATTTGTGCAATCTACAGACATCTTTAAACAAATCTCTTAAAATTGGTAGCAGGTGCAGCACAATAACTTGTGAAGTAAACCTCTAAGTAATTCCTTCAGCAAATTAATTTCATACCTAAAGTGGCCCTTGCACTTAGAACTTCTGTGATGTGTGACATTTAAACTAAATGCAAAAAAGCTTATGCTCAGATGGATGGATTTTGAGTGATATATAAAAAATATAAAATAATAAAATAAGAATATAAAAATGTATTGTAAATAAAAATATTGTATAGATGAATATATGTGTAGTTGGGGCTACCATATGGTATCGCTTAATATGTTTAGACTATTTGTCCTGAAAAATATATATATATATGGTGTATTACCCAGGTTTAGGTGATATATGTTAAAAAGTATCCCTGTGTGTGTCGTGACTCCCCCTTTAGTTTGGAGAATGTCAATGGTGACTGGAATAGAATTGGAAAATAATTATTCCTACAAATGTGATAGTTCAGTAATTCAAACATAATGATCAGTAATTTAAAGATGTATGGAACTTGGATATATTTTCAATATGATTCATTGGGGATTTGACCCCACGATCATATTAGGCCTTACTTAAAAGCAGAGTGATAAGTTGGCTGTGCTATACAGAGGCAGATGGACTTCATGTACTTGTTTGCACATATGCGAACAGAGAGAGTACAGAATTCTGCAATGAGAATAACAAATGTGGGTAAAGAGTATTGTTGTGTTACCCAGGCTTAGATGAAATGTTAAAAAGTATTAAAAAGTATCCTTGTATATGTCTTGCCTCCCCCTTGTTGGTAGTTTTAGGGAATGTTGGTGGTGTCTGGAATTGGATTTGGGATAAAAAAAAAAAAAAAAAAAATTATTTTTATAATGTTAGTTCAAAATAATAGTAATAGTAATTAAAAATGATGCTCAATAATTGAGAAATGTGGGGTACTTGAATTCTTAGTGTGTGTTTCTAGTATTTCATTGGGGATTTGACCCCACGATCATATTGGCCCTTACTCAAAAGCAGTGTGATAAGTTAACTGTGCTACGCAGAGGCAGACAGATTTCATATAGTCGTTGGTGCATATGTGAACATAGAGAACGTAAACATAGAGATAATGTAATTGTGTACGGTTAAGCGAATGTAAGTGAATCATCCAATTGCGAAGTTACTGGTTCCAAATTCGGGAAGGGGATTGGGAGAAAGAAGAGAAGAAGGGAGAGAAGAAGAGAAACGTGATTAGTGTGTTAAATATACATGTTTCATTCTAGAAAAGCCCCAATGTCGATGTCAATGTTAAGTCCTTGGGGTGCTAGCGTCTTTAGTTTATAAATCCATAGTGTCTCCTTTCTTGCTAGTTTTGTAAGTCTATCTCCCCCTCTCCAAAGGGGGGGAATCTGTTCTATGGCTCTATATGTCAAGCCTGAGGGGTCCCCCTGATGCTGTAGTGAAAAATGTTTTGACACGCTGTGGGTCATAACCTGTCGTCGGATGTTACCAATATGTTCCAATATACGAACCCTCAGTGGTCGGCTGGTACGGCCGACATACTGTAGTCCACAGGGGCAGCTTAGTAAATAGACCACGTAGTCACTCTTGCAATTGATAAAGTGCTTGGTTTTAAATTGTTCGCCTGTTACATGTGATGAAAAGTCTATTTTGTCGTTTGACCCTTGTTTGCAAGCTTTGCAAGTACTGCACTTATAAAAACCTTTGGCTGTTGATAGCCAATTCTCGTCCCTTTTGGAGTTATCAGTTCTAAATAGGCTGGGTGCTAATTTATTCTTTATATTATCTGCTTTTTTAAAGATGACCTTGGGTCTTTCTGGGAGGTAGTTTCTAAGGGTGTCATCTCCTTGTAGAAGGTGCCAGTGTTTATTAAGAATTTGTTGTATTTTGCCTGAATCCTGGCTGTACTGAGTTAAAAATGCGACGTTAAAATTTTCTGTCGGTTGTTTTTGTGTTGTTCTTAGGATATCTCGTCGTTGTAGGAGACCTGTCTTCTTAATGGATTCATCTAGTGAGTTTTTGTTGAATCCTTTGTTAATAAACCGATTTTTTAAAATGTCTGCTTGTTCTTTAAAAGTGTTACCGTCGCTGCAATTCCGCCTGATACGGCGGAATTGGCCTGGGGGTATGTTAGATAGCCACTTTTTGTGGTGGCAGCTTGTTCTCAGTAGGTAGTTGTTGCAGTCTACTTTCTTGAAAAATGTTTTGGTTTTGAGAGAACTGTTCTCGACATAGATGGTTAGATCTAAAAAATCTACAGAGATGGGGTTTGTGCAGGCCGTGAATTTTAGATTGATTTCGTTGTCATTGATATATTCTAAGAACCGTTTTAGATCCTCCTCGCTACCTTTCCAGATGAAGAATATATCATCTATATATCTCCGCCAAAGCGCCAGATCTGCGCTAAATTCATGTGTTGACCAGATTTTGTCCTGTTCCCAGGCGTCCATAAAAAGATTGGCGTAGCTTGGTGCAAATTTCGTGCCCATTGCGGTGCCGCATTTTTGTAGGTAGTACTTTCCATCAAAGTTAAAAAGGTTATGTTTTAAAATAAAGTTAATACTCTCTAGAATAAAAGATTTCTGTTCTATAAGAACGTTTGGGTCATTGCTTAATGTCCTATCAATGGCTGAAATACCATCCTCGTGGTTAATGGATGTGTATAGTGATGTTACATCACATGTGCATAGTATAAAATCTGGGCTCCATGCTGTTTGTTCTATCAGATTGATAGTTTGTGTGGTGTCTCTGAGGTATGATTTCATCCCCACGACGTAAGGTTGTAGGGAAATGTCTATGTATTCTGACAGTCGTGAGGTGAGAGAGCCTATACCCGAAATGATCGGTCTTCCTGGTGGGTCTATCAGACTTTTGTGTATTTTGGGAAGGAAATAGAAAATCGGCATCACGGGGAATTTGACATTCAAGTATTCATATTCCTTGGTGTTTATTACCCCTATTTCTTTACCCTTGTCCAGGTGTTTTGAATATTCTGTACAGAAATTCTTATGGGGATTTATTCTTAGACTCTCATATGTAATAGCATCTGAGAGGATCCTGTCTGCTTCTTTTTTATAGTTGGTAGTATCCATGATAACTACGCCCCCCCCTTTATCTGCATGTTTGATGGTTATTGATTTATCATCCTCAAGTTTTTTGAGCGCAGTCTTTTCTTTAAGTGTTAGATTATGTTTTATTTTACTTCTTTTGCTATGGGTTAGTTTTTCGAAGTCGCCTTCTATTTTCTGGTGAAATGTCTCGATATTATGGCTCTTAGCCCAGCTTGGATAGAATTTAGATTTTTCTTTGAGAGTTGTGTGTTTGAATGTGTTTTCATCTATTGTTGTAGGTGTACTGTTACTTGTGATTTTCCTACTTTGTGCGTCTTTGGATAGGAAGAATTTTTTTAGGGTCAGTTGTCTTATAAATTTGTGTGCGTCTATGTATAGATTGAAACCGCTGGCTACAGCGGCTGGAGCGAAGTTAAGGCCCTTTTTGATGAGGCTACATTCATCAGCATTCAGACTTTTATTGCTAAGATTGAAGATGTTACTGGTTTCTATTGTGTTGCTGGCCTTTTTCTGCTGATTTCTTCCTCCCCGTTTTCCTCGTGTGGTCTTTTTTTGGCCCTTGTGTTCGGGGAGTCTTGTTCCCTCTGTCCTTCTAAGAGTATGTGTCTGTTCTGTGTCGTTAGAGGGGGGGCTTTCCTCACTGGGGCCTTCTCTAAAAAAGGCCCAGAATATCCTGAGTGTCTAGGTGGTGACCTACGATCTCTTCTTGGGCTACGTTCCCTTTCATATCTATTTTCTCTCTGTTCTAGCGGAGATCTTGCTCTGTGGTTCTCTATGGGAGATCTGGCCCTGTGGTGGTGCTCGTGGTAATCGCTGTGTTTGGAGCCCAGATTTTATACTATGCACATGTGATGTAACATCACTATACACATCCATTAACCACGAGGATGGTATTTCAGCCATTGATAGGACATTAAGCAATGACCCAAACGTTCTTATAGAACAGAAATCTTTTATTCTAGAGAGTATTAACTTTATTTTAAAACATAACCTTTTTAACTTTGATGGAAAGTACTACCTACAAAAATGCGGCACCGCAATGGGCACGAAATTTGCACCAAGCTATGCCAATCTTTTTATGGACGCCTGGGAACAGGACAAAATCTGGTCAACACATGAATTTAGCGCAGATCTGGCGCTTTGGCGGAGATATATAGATGATATATTCTTCATCTGGAAAGGTAGCGAGGAGGATCTAAAACGGTTCTTAGAATATATCAATGACAACGAAATCAATCTAAAATTCACGGCCTGCACAAACCCCATCTCTGTAGATTTTTTAGATCTAACCATCTATGTCGAGAACAGTTCTCTCAAAACCAAAACATTTTTCAAGAAAGTAGACTGCAACAACTACCTACTGAGAACAAGCTGCCACCACAAAAAGTGGCTATCTAACATACCCCCAGGCCAATTCCGCCGTATCAGGCGGAATTGCAGCGACGGTAACACTTTTAAAGAACAAGCAGACATTTTAAAAAATCGGTTTATTAACAAAGGATTCAACAAAAACTCACTAGATGAATCCATTAAGAAGACAGGTCTCCTACAACGACGAGATATCCTAAAAACAACACAAAAACAACCGACAGAAAATTTTAACGTCGCATTTTTAACTCAGTACAGCCAGGATTCAGGCAAAATACAACAAATTCTTAATAAACACTGGCACCTTCTACAAGGAGATGACACCCTTAGAAACTACCTCCCAGAAAGACCCAAGGTCATCTTTAAAAAAGCAGATAATATAAAGAATAAATTAGCACCCAGCCTATTTAGAACTGATAACTCCAAAAGGGACGAGAATTGGCTATCAACAGCCAAAGGTTTTTATAAGTGCAGTACTTGCAAAGCTTGCAAACAAGGGCCAAACGACAAAATAGACTTTTCATCACATGTAACAGGCGAACAATTTAAAACCAAGCACTTTATCAATTGCAAGAGTGACTACGTGGTCTATTTACTAAGCTGCCCCTGTGGACTACAGTATGTCGGCCGTACCAGCCGACCACTGAGGGTTCGTATATTGGAACATATTGGTAACATCCGACGACAGGTTATGACCCACAGCGTGTCAAAACATTTTTCACTACAGCATCAGGGGGACCCCTCAGGCTTGACATATAGAGCCATAGAACAGATTCCCCCCCTTTGGAGAGGGGGAGATAGACTTACAAAACTAGCAAGAAAGGAGACACTATGGATTTATAAACTAAAGACGCTAGCACCCCAAGGACTTAACATTGACATCGACATTGGGGCTTTTCTAGAATGAAACATGTATATTTAACACACTAATCACGTTTCTCTTCTTCTCTCCCTTCTTCTCTTCTTTCTCCCAATCCCCTTCCCGAATTTGGAACCAGTAACTTCGCAATTGGATGATTCACTTACATTCGCTTAACCGTACACAATTACATTATCTCTATGTTTACGTTCTCTATGTTCACATATGCACCAACGACTATATGAAATCTATCTGCCTCTGCGTAGCACAGTTAACTTATCACACTGCTTTTGAGTAAGGGCCAATATGATCGTGGGGTCAAATCCCCAATGAAATACTAGAAACACACACTAAGAATTCAAGTACCCCACATTTCTCAATTATTGAGCATCATTTTTAATTACTATTACTATTATTTTGAACTAACATTATAAAAATAATTTTTTTTTTTTTTTTTTTTTATCCCAAATCCAATTCCAGACACCACCAACATTCCCTAAAACTACCAACAAGGGGGAGGCAAGACATATACAAGGATACTTTTTAATACTTTTTAACATTTCATCTAAGCCTGGGTAACACAACAATACTCTTTACCCACATTTGTTATTCTCATTGCAGAATTCTGTACTCTCTCTGTTCGCATATGTGCAAACAAGTACATGAAGTCCATCTGCCTCTGTATAGCACAGCCAACTTATCACTCTGCTTTTAAGTAAGGCCTAATATGATCGTGGGGTCAAATCCCCAATGAATCATATTGAAAATATATCCAAGTTCCATACATCTTTAAATTACTGATCATTATGTTTGAATTACTGAACTATCACATTTGTAGGAATAATTATTTTCCAATTCTATTCCAGTCACCATTGACATTCTCCAAACTAAAGGGGGAGTCACGACACACACAGGGATACTTTTTAACATATATCACCTAAACCTGGGTAATACACCATATATATATATATTTTTCAGGACAAATAGTCTAAACATATTAAGCGATACCATATGGTAGCCCCAACTACACATATATTCATCTATACAATATTTTTATTTACAATACATTTTTATATTCTTATTTTATTATTTTATATTTTTTATATATCACTCAAAATCCATCCATCTGAGCATAAGCTTTTTTGCATTTAGTTTAAATGTCACACATCACAGAAGTTCTAAGTGCAAGGGCCACTTTAGGTATGAAATTAATTTGCTGAAGGAATTACTTAGAGGTTTACTTCACAAGTTATTGTGCTGCACCTGCTACCAATTTTAAGAGATTTGTTTAAAGATGTCTGTAGATTGCACAAATTACTAATTGCCTACACCTCGAGTGAGGGAAGGTCTCATAGAACTGATAGAGATCATGTGTGCATGATTAACTACTGTGTATAACATTGTCACTACTTGTAACATATTTATGTATGTATTTAGAGTTTAGCATTATTGGTCTTTCATATTATTGGGCATTAGTCCAACACCCAACACTCAATAAAGGTCGTTTTTACATTTTATTATTTAATTGTACCAATACCAATTGATGACCAATCCAATCATCAATTAGATATTTGCCTATAAAGAGGGAAGACACAGGGCATCTGGCAGGAACCTGACGAAGCATTATTGCGAAACTAGTTGTTCCCTGCCGGAGCCCATTGATTGAAGGACCCAGCCAGCCTGCTGACATCCGGTAAGACCTCCTCTTCCGGTCCCGCCGTCGGACGCGACCACGGGAGCTGTACTGGTGAGAGGAATATCACCGGACGATCAGGCTGATGCTGGGCTGTTTTAAAGCTGTACCGTGAGTGTTATTTTGACTTTGTTTTCTGTACCTAATAAATTCTATTTTGCTCACTCACCGAGTTCGGCCCTTTTCTTCCTATTTGGGCCCCCGGGAGAGAAGCAACTCACGTACTGCCCCCACCAGGAGGGTGAGAAAGCTATTGTTTTTAGCAGCATTCCGTGAAGGAAAGACTGCGCATTAAACTCTGCTAACCAGCCCCATTATCCCCTTTTTACCTCAGACCAACAACAGGCTATATAAACACACCCTGTTAGTCATCCACATATAGCACGTATTCTGCTTCTGTTCACAAAAAAACCACACAATTCCATTTAAATTTTATTTAAGGATTTTATTTAAGGATTTTTAAGCTATTTTAGAATATATTTTTTCATATATTTACTTTTAATTACCAAGGTTCTTTAATTCCAAAGAGTTTTAAGCTATTTTAAAAATATATTTTTCATACATTTTTAATTCCAAAGTTCTTTTGGCTGTATTGTACCGTTCGATTACTAAAACACTAATACCGTGTTCCATATCTTCCTATCCTCTTATCTCTACGTTTGAGCAAAATCCCGTGCGCTGACCAACCCTCCACCTCCACTGCAACTACAAGAAGATTCCGGGCTTTATCTTCTCTACTGGTCCAGCTGCAGAAAACAACAAGGGCAAGTATACACTACCCTTTCTTTGGTTACACACTACCACACAGGCAACATCACAAGCCTATACAAATAGGGAGCGCCCCAACCTCTTTTCTTTTCTTTTTTTCAGTAAGTCCCGGTAGTATGCCGGCAGCACCGAGAGGTCTCTACCTAAACCCTCAGGCCTGATGATAAACAGTTGCCGGTCATACCTCATATTGCGCAGCTGGCGAAAGAAACTGGTTGCCAGCTGGCACCACTGCGGAGACGGATCTGCGAATAGGTATCTCTGCAGGTACTGGAGGTCGGAAAGTGTGTAACTGGGAGCGGACACACACCACTCCCTGTCCACCCTCCTCCAAAGGGAGACACGCAACTCCCGCAGAGACCCAATGCTTCCCCATCCAGAGGAAATCCATCAACCTCCTCTGGATCTTGTTGATAAATTCGGGGGGCGGACCCATGGCTATCAGCCGGTGCCAAAGCTGACTGGCCACCAGCTGATTAATCACTAGGGTCCTTCCCCTAAGGGAAAGCATTCTCGACAGATACACCCATGACCCCAGACGAGCAATGACCCGTTCTTCAAGATCACTGAAGTTTTCTGGGGCCGGGTCCTCCGCAGCAGACAGGTAGACTCCCAGATACTTGAGAGTATCGCTCCCCCACGAGATATTCCGAAACGTGGGGGGCAAAGAGTCCACCTGTAAGGGACCCACCAATATTCCGGAGCACTTGGACCAGTTGATCCGAGCAGAAGAGGCCGTGGTGTAGACCTCTTGGCACTCTTGTGCCCGCTCTAGATCATCTAGGTCCTGGGCCACGAGGAGCACGTCATCAGCATAAGCCGACAGGACTACTTGCATGTCGGGCTCCCGCAGCACCAGCCCGGTGAGCCTCCTCCTCTGTAGGCAGAGGAAGGGCTCAATGGCCAGCGCGTACAGTTGCCCAGACAGGGGGCACCCTTGACGTACTCCCCGACCAAACACAAAAGGTGCCGTCAGGGACCAGTTGATCTTCACCAGACACTCTGCAGAGGCGTACAGCATCTGGAGAAAGCCCACAAATTGTGGGCCGAAGCCAAACGCCCGCAGGGTCTGCATAAGGTAACGGTGATCCACTCTGTCAAACGCCTTCTCCTGATCTAGGGACAGGAAGGCGAGTGATAGACAAGTCCTCTGCACGTAGTGCATCAGGTCCCGGACCAGAAAAATGTTGTCATGAATGCTCCGGCCCGGGACAGTATAGGACTGGTTGGGGTGAATCACCTCTGCCAGCACGGACTTGAGCCTCAGCGAAAGCGCTTTGGCTACGATCTTATAGTCCGTGCTGAGCAGTGAGACCGGTCGCCAATTAGAGATGCAAAGACAGTATTGCCCGCCGACACGAAAGTGGCATCTCACCGATCTCCAGGGCTTCGGCTAGGACCTCGGTGAAATCAGGTCCCAGCATCTCCCAGAAAAACCGGAAGAACTCCACAGTCAGCCCGTCTAGCCCCGGCGCTTTTCCACGGGACATGAGACTGAGGGCTTCAGAGAGCTCGGCCAGAGTCAAAGGTAACTCAAGCCGCTCCCTTCCATCCTCACCGACCGTGGGAAGCCCCTCCCATAAGACCCTGCATTTATCTGGCTGGATGGACTCCGGAGAGAAAAGATCTACATAGAATCTCCGGGTTCTGTCCCGGATGCTCTCCGGGTCAGTCAGAGGGGTACCGTCCTCTGCCAACAGGCATGTGATATGTCTACGGTTTCCCCTCTTTTTCTCCAGCGCGTAGAAGAGGCGTGACCCGCGATCCATCTCTCGAAGGAAGTTGATGCGGGATCGCACATACGCCCCCCGAGCTCTCCGATCTTCCAAGTCCCGGAGAGTGCACTTCCTCTCCACGTACATACTCTGCAGGTATTGGTCTCCTGCCACAGACAGCCGCTTCTCGAGATCGAGCACCTCCTCCCTGAGGGCCTCGGTCTCAGCATCGCGCCGCCCGCTGGCACCTTTTGTGTACTCCTGACACACGAGACGCAGATGAACCTTGCCCACGTCCCACCACTGCTCTAACGTGGCAAAGTCTGACCTGCAACCTCTCCAGGCCATCCAAAAGTCTCGGACCGTCGTCGCAAACCCCTTGTCCTCCAACAACGTATTGTTGAAGTGCCAATATGCGGCCGAGGGTGCTGCAGGTAGCAGCGTCACCGTCACAGATGCACAATTGTGGTCCGAAAACGGCGCCAGCCTAATGGCACTGGACTGGGCTCGTGACAGGCTGTGGCTGGAAATATACAGCCTGTCGATCCGGGACCAGGACATCCGTTCACCCCTAAACACCCTAACATGGGTGAACTCAGTGGATGCCTCAGGATGTTGTTCTCGCCAGACGTCTACCAAGGAGTAGCGGGTGATGACCTCCTGCAAGGCCGACGCAGAACACGGGTGTGGCTCCGGACCATTCCGGTCTTTCCGAGCCTCGAGGGTACAGTTAAAATCACCCCCGAGCATCACGTATTCGTCCGCGTCGACTGTCTCCAGGTATTCAGACATTCTGACGAAGAACTGCCTTCTCAGGGGTCCGGTGGCAGGAGCATACACATTCAGGAAATTAAACGTGTAGTCCTTGTGTCGGACCCTGATATGCAACAAGCGACCTGGAACAACAGCTTTGGCAAGCAGCAGCTCAGGTTGAAAGGATTCAGATTACAGGGTCACCACCCCACAAGATGTCGAAGTGAGGTGGCTGAAAAAGACCTTGCCTCGCCACTCCAGATGCCAGCTGGCTTCAGCCTCTGGAGTGGTATGGGTTTCCTGCAGGAAACTCACAGAATACTTTCTCTTTTGTAAAAAGGAGAGTACCTGGAACCTGCAAAACCCGTCCTTACATCCATTTACGTTTAGCGTACCGATGCTCAAAGCCATTGGTAATCAAGAGTCTTGCTTCCCATAGGCGCTCAGGGTACTATACCCCGAGAAGCCTTTACGTGCTCTCGCAACACTTTGTTAAACTTTAGGACCCGAGTATGTTCGATAGTCCTGGAAATTTTGGCCTTGTGGTTAGCCTTGATATATACTCTGAGAGAGTGGAGAATGACCGAAGCATCCTTCCACCTCTCAAGGGCCAACTGCACCTTCGTATGTCCGTGTCTACAGAGGGTATCATCCAGGAAACTATCTAGCTCCCAGGCAGGGATAATGGGGATCAAGGAGTCCACCGATTCCATGGTGCCAGAGGACTCCCCTCTGAGCCCCAACTCCCCAGGCTCCTCTTGGCTGGAGAATTCAAGACCCCCATCCTTCTCTGCGGGGGCCTCTCTCAGCCCTAGATTGGATCCACTCCTCTGTGTTTCCACGAGGGGGTCCACTGTGCTCTCCACCTCCATCCCCGAGTCAGGATGTTCAGGGGCAGCTGGTGGCGACATGGCAGAGGCAGTGGTCTCCCGAGAGTCCTCGGGGGCCACAGAAGCACACGTGCCACGGGTGTTCGCATCACCCACGGGAGGGCACTCACCAACCGCGGGAGGGCCCTCACCATCTGCGGGAGGGCCCCCACCATCCACAGGAGGGCACCCACCATCCGTGGGAGGGCTCTCACCAACCATGGGGGGGCACTCCTTAGCAAGGGCTTCATAGGGAGGGTCTTTCCCAGCGTTCACTCCCAACAAAGTGCCTGCCCAAAACTCTGCACCAAGAGGGTTCAGGTCAGACAACTCCCAGATGTAATCGGAAGTGCTCACCACAACACCCTCCAAACCCTCATCCACGGGGGTCAGCCCTATCGCATCTCCTTCCTCTGGTGACGCAAACCGGGGCTTTTTATCCCTATGTGCGTCACCCGAAGGCGGTACAGCCGAAGGGGGATCTTGGCTGGCTCTGAAGATAGGTGCACTCGGCATGTCAAATTTACCGAAGCACAATTCTCCAGGGGATGCTCTCCAACCGAGAGGGGCGCTGGGAGGTTCCCCAACGTCCCCAGAGGCATCGGGTACCTCCAGCTGCATTCCTTCCAGAAATTCAAGGGGGGGGGGCTGTACATTTGTGGGATCCGGCTTACACTGGTTAATCCCAACCAGTGGGTCGGACAGGACCACCTTGTGCGGAACTGATTTTTCTTTCCGCTTCCGAGACTTCAGAGGGTAAACATAATATGGTTCACGCTCAACCTCCTCAATCACCCTCTTATTGGTTTTAAATTTGCTCTTCCTGGGGATTGATTTCCCAGGAGAGGGTGCCGCTGTCTCCATAGCAGGAGTTTCCTCCCGCTCCCCTTCACCCTGTACGATGCTTACAATGGGGTTAGGGGGTTCTTGGGGTGGGACAGCGACAGAGGGTGACTGTTTTGGGGTGACTTTGTTCTTCCCCCTCTTTTTTGAGAGGAGAGGTTCAGATGTCACTGTTTGAGTTGCGACAGTGACATCTTCTGTGGTCCCAGGGGGGACCTGGGCCCTCGAGCTCTTTTCCTTCTCCCTCTGTTCTTTGGGGAGAGGTTCAGATGTCACTGTTTGAGATGGGGCAGTGACATCTTCTGCGGTCCCAGAGGGGGCCTGGGCCTTCGAGCGCTTTTCCCTCTCTCTCCTTCTTTGGGGGAGAGGTGTAGACGTCACTGTCCGAGATGGGGCAGCGACATCTCCTGTGGTCCCAGCAGGGGCCTGGGCCCCCGAGGGCTCCACTGCGGTGGGTGCAGCGGCAAAGGGCGTTTCCTCCTGGGGGGAGACAGCGCTAACAGAGGCTGGCCGCTCCAGGGCGACCCCCTCTCCTTCCTTCCGCTCTCCAGGAAGAGGTGCAGAAGTCACTGTTCCGGATGGGACAGCTACATCTCCTGCGGTCTCAGGAGGGACCTGGGGCCTTGAGGGCCCCGCTGTGGTGGGCACAGCGGTACCGGGTGTCTTGGCAGAGGGAGGGGCGGGTGCAGGAGTTGGGATGGGTCCTCTGTTCCCTTTGAGGCAACTCCTACGAGTGTGCCCCAGCTCTTTGCACAGATAACATCTAACCCCCTCCGTGCCATAGAACACAGTGTATGCTATGCCCTCGTAGGGCACCCTAAACGAACCCTCCACAGATTCAGTGCTCCCTGGCAGCAGCAGTTGTACCTGCCGCCTAAATGAGAGTACATGCCTCAGCGCCCTATCTCTGCAGCCCAAAGATAATTTAATTATGGGGGACTTAATGTCTCCCAGGGCTTGCAGGTACGGCTGCATGAGGCTATCTGGGATGAAGGGGGGCACATTTGACAGAATGACCTTTGTGCCTAACCCCTCCATGGGTTCTATATGGATGTATTTCCCCCCTACACTGATGCCTTTCTGCACCAGGGTGTGAGTGGCAGCCAGCGTACGGAGGAAGAAAATGCCCCTCCCATACATTTTGCTGGCCGCCACCACAGCAGAGGGACCCACCACATCAGCCACAGCCCTCACATATATCTCCATGTTTAGGCCAGGTGACATTGGGCACCTCACCCCAAGCTTCCTGCTCAAACAGGGCGTGGCCCCAGCATTGTTGTTGCTGGGGTCAATGCCTGCAACTGCCACATGCGCCCATGTTGGAACTGGGACTGCAGGGGTTACGCTGCTAACAGGTGCTGGGGGAGGCGTGGCCAGGGCACTGGAAGGACCAAGCCTAGGGCTGTGACTAAGAGTGTTGCTCTTAGGGGCCACAGTTTTTGGTGTTCTGTATCCGGGCGTCGCCCCTGTTGCCGCACTAGTCCTATTCCCCTTTCCAGGCATGATAACAAATAAGCCTCTAAGTCAGGGGAAGGTATTGCTTAGTAAGAGAGGTATTGAGAGAAACTGTCTCTTTTAGAAGAGATCTCTCTGCAAGGGGAAAAAACAGCAGCTTTTAAAACCTGCTGCAGTTTTAAATCTTTTTCCCCTTATTACTCTCTCTCTGTTATAATAAGCAAACACCACAATTTTACAAGTCTTTATAGAAAAGACACAGAGCTCTCAATTGCAAGTGAGAAAAGGAATCAGGCTTAAGAAAAACAAGAGTGAAATTGGAAGTTTAAACAACCAGTAAAAACCTCCAGTAATGAGGGAGGAGAAGAGGGGTGAGACTGCAGTTTTCCAGCCAGCTAAACTGCAGCTATGCTGGGTTAAAACACTGCAGCCCCTGGGTGAAAACAAAAAACTGTTTTTAAGCCTGAAAATGCACCCAAAACCCTCTATAAAACTCCCAGTATACTCCCCCACAGATCCAAACCAAAAAATACCAAATAAAGAAAGAATAAAGCTGATTCCTTACCAAATGCCTGGGAGCTCTGTACATACACTTCTGAGTGACGCAGCAGCAGGTGATAGTGCTGAGGTGAGTGAAGCAGACAAACAGTGTGTGTTGTTTTAAATGTTCGATTGAGCAACCTAATTTCTCAATTTTTACATGGTGTGGCAATTTTCACTGTTCATTCGCCACACCTGTGGCTTCATTGAAAAATAGGTTACCCACCTCTGCTCTAGGAGTACGTGCCAATGTTTTGTTAAGAGGGTTTGAATTTCTTTGTGAAATGTACTGATGAATCTCACAGTTGGAGATGGATGGAATTGATTTTGCTCCGTTATGTTTTATCCTCTAGCCAAAATTTTGTTTCATTAGGTCTGCATGTACTTTAAACTCTTTATCATCAGAGCAATTATGTTGCACTCGCACAAATTGACCATAGGAGATACCTTTGATTAAATATTACGGATGTTGACTTTCGGCCCTTAGTAGGCTAGTCATCGCAATCTTTTTTCAAAATGTGGTTTCTATGTACCCTATTTCCTCGATTATAAGACGCACACATAATTTAATTTAAAAAAATTGGGGGAGAAATCCCCACTATATTAAATGTACAGATTTTTTTTTTTAAACTAGGAGACAATACCCCACATGTATCTCTACATTACACTACTCTACACTGCACTACAACTTTATGCTGGAATGGAGGGAAGGTTAGGGGGGAGGGAGAGAATGGAGGGGAGGTTAGGGGGGGAAGGAGAGAATGGAGGGAAGGGGGGAGGGAGGGAAGGGGGAGGGAGAGAATGGAGGGAAGGGGGGAGAATGGAGTGCATGGTGGAGGGAGAGAATACAGGGAAGGAAGAGAATGGGGGAGGGAGAGAATGGAGGGAAGGGGGGAGGGAGAGAATGGAGGGAAGGGGGAAGGGAGGGAGAGAATGGAGGGAAGGGGGAAGAGAATGGAGGGAAGAGAGGGAGAGAATGGAGTTGAGGGAGAGAAGGGGGGGAGGTGGGCGAGGGAGAGAAGGGGGGGAGAGAATGGAGGGACACACACACAACTCTCTCTGCACCTCCTGCAGTTCAGGGATTCGACAGGGGGAATGGGGTTTCTGCTGGGCATTGTGAGATAACTGGCAGGCATCTCCAGCTGATCTCTCTGCACCTCAGGGATGGGGGGGGGCATGATCAGAGACATGCTGCTGCACTGTGAAGATCCCTGGCCGGCACCTCCAGCAGCACCCCCTAGCCGTCTTAGAATCAAGGAAATACGGTAATTGTTTGTCATCCACACTGATTTTGAAATCCAGGAATATAATGCGCTTTCTGTCTGTTTCAGTTGTAATGTTGAGGTTCTAATCATTAGAGTTTATTACGCAGATTCATTCTTCCAAAAGATTTCTAGTACCATTCCACAGTAAGAGGATGCCATCTATATATCGTTACCAGAATATTGTGTTGTGTATACCGATTATTTTCGTCTGTAAAAATTTGTAAATCTTCTCACCAATCAAGGTACGGGTTGGCATATGTGGGGGCACAAGTAGTGTCTATAGCAGTGCCCTGGAGTTGGTGGTAGTTCTTGCCATTAAAATGGAAATTATGGGTATGAACTAACTACAGCTTAATTAAGTAGGCTGTGAAATTGCACCCTTTTGTTTTCTCTTCTAAAAAGGTCTGTCTGCATTTTTAGCAATATCATGATCAATGCAAGGACTCAACATTCACACTGGCCAACAATATATTATCAGGTAAGCATAGACCTGGTTTTCTCAGAACGCCCTTGGTATCTCATGTAAGATGGAAGTGCCATTACGAAGGACCACTGCACTTTGCCACCACAGATACTTACCTTTTCAATGATACACCCTATGCCTGAGAATGAGATATTACTGTACTATAATAACTTAGGAGTTAGAATAATATCTGTTCTATCTATTCTTCCCTCATCACTTCTACCCTACCCCAAAAACATCCCAATTCCCTTCACCTCTATATTTGAGAATGTTAGATATACCAAGAGATGTTATTTAAAAGCATGGACCTGTTTCAAATAATGGTTTTATGGAGTACCAGCTAATGTTGTAGATAGGGTTACCAGGTGTCCAGTATTGAACCGGACTGTCATGTATTTGAACACTCTGCCCAGAAAATAAATTAGAGGTAATACTGGACATATGTGTCCGGTATTAGCTCTCTGGACAGTGACCTGACTGGCTTGGGGGGCTGCAAGATTTTCCTGAGCAGGGCTGTTGCAAAGGCACTGGCAGCTTCCTCCATCCTCATTGGCTGCATTACCCAGCATCAGCCAATCAGGAGGAGGTGTTAAGAGCGGGGTTTTGGAGAGGAGGGAAGTGTGTGTGTGTATGTGTATGTGTATGTGTGTGTGTGTGTGTGTGTGTGTGTGTGTGTGTGTGTGTGTGTGTGTGTGTGTGTGTGTGTGTGTGTGTGTGTGTGTGTGTGTGTGTGTGTGTGTGTGTGTGTGTGTGTGTGTGTGTGTGTGTGTGTGTGTGTGTGTGTGTGTGTGTGTGTGTGTAGCGCGTCACACCTTTCACCATTTTGTCCAATATTTTTGGAGAAGCCACCTGGCAACCGTAGTTGCAGACACAGCTGAGAATCTGATATATTGCCATAAGGCAACTACAAACACTTTTTTTTTTTTAATCGGTTTTTATTTTTTATTTGTTTTAAATGTATTTATTCTCCAAAAAGTATTTCTTAAGGAATTTGAGTAAAATTTTACCCCCCAAAATGTCAGATTGCGTAGATTTGAACAACCCAATCCAGAAAACTGAAGTTCAGAAGGCTAGCAATACTTTAAAATGTTTAAAAGATGGCTTTGCAGCTGAATTCTACAAGACACTGAGCAAGAGTGTGGTAGGCCCTTTAACGAGACTATTTAACTGTTTATTAAATGGTGACTAATGTCCTAGTAGCTTTATGCAGGCAGATATCAAAGTAATTCACAAGGCAGGCAAAAGCTCAGCTGATGTGGCCTTAAATATTGATGATAAATTATAAGCAAAAAATTGTGGTTGAAAGATCCATTTACCATCTGCAATATTTCCAGACCAAACGGGGTTCATTTGGGGCAGAAATTCTACTTCAAATATTAGATAGGTGCTAGTTGCAATCCAATAGGTACAAAATACCATGACTGCAGGGTCCCAATGTCTTCTCAGTCTAGATGCCGAGAAGGCCTTTGAAATGGTTGTGTGGGATCATTTATATACTGCGTTACAGAAATTTTGGATTGCGGGCAAATTCGGGAATGCCATCAAGGGGATCTATATTAAACCAAGAGCTAGGGTTTTTGTAGGCAACTTGCATTTACAAATATTCAATTTAAGAAGAGGAATTACAGAAGGTTGCCCACTATCTCCTCTTCTATTTGCTATCGTTCTGGAACCCGTGGCTATCTATTTGAGGAATTCAGAACTCCCTTAGTCAGACCGCACTGAATGGCGTCTGACGTCACATCCGTCAGGAACCGCACGCGTTTCGCTGAACTGGCGTCGGCTTCCTCAGGAGCTGACGCCAGTTCAGCGAAACGAGTAGAGCTACAACACTACCAGTAGTTGCTCCCGGTCTGAAGGTGAAAAATCTGCCGTGACGTTCTGCTACCTGCCTCCCCCTACGTCCAACCGGAAGTGCGGTTACTGACGGATGTGACGTCAGACGCCATTCAGTGCGGTCTGACTAAGGGAGTTCTGAAACAAACTGGCAGACTACCACCTTTCCTGACGTGAGATCTACTGCCTCAAGAAAACCTCATGTGCCCTATTTTGATGTACACATTGTGAGTACATTTCTTATGCTTTTTAAACTGCTATAAATTCGTTATTCTGGTCCACGCCGTGGTCTCTTCGTTGTTTTCCATGAATGCTGCCCTGAGTGAGAACCCTTCAGAGTTTCTACTTACCGTGTCCCCTGTTTATGCTGACTCTTCACTGACCTGCTGTAAGTAGGCAATTTATATGAGCCAAGATTCCATTGCTTCATGATATTGTGTGATTTTGCTGCACCATATTTGTGTATTTCTTTTTTGGGGTTTCCTGAATCATCGCTCCCTTCAAACCCTGGATGTTCATTTTGTGTTTGGGGTCATGACCCTGGTTTACTCATCCAAACCATGATAGATCTCATTCTACTTTCGGCGCAAAAAAAAAAGTGCATTAAGGACTGCTGGATTAGATCCAGCACCCTCTCCATTTCCCAACTGACAACACAAACAAATAGATCAATAACTATGTTTAGATGGGAGATGTACTGTATATTATGAAAATGTGACTAACAAGAATTAATCCACAGATAAATTGCATTTACTGAAAGTGATTAACAAATGCAAGGTGCTGAGTCAAGGGCGCTAAAGAACTATCTAGAGTAGGGGTGCGCAAACTGTGGGGCGCAGCAGTTGCAGAGGCCCCATGCTCTTCCCCAAGCCAAGGCATTTAAATGAAATGCTGGGGGATCGCGCGAGGACTCTGCAACATGAATTTACAGATTCAGACGGCTTCTGGACGCGTCTCCATGGTGTCACACTAAGGGGGCTGGGGGGCGCGCAAGCACCGGCGGAGATAATGCAGAGGGGGTGCAGGGGCGGAGGGCACAGCAACAAAAGTTTTCGCAACCCCGATCTAGAGGGATCTTTAATTAACAATATTTGTACAAATTCAAACTACAATTACCCAGGAGTTGGGTTAATGCTGGTATTTGTGTTTAATTCATGTTTGTCTGCTTGGGTTAATATATATTCCTGTGTCCTACCCTAGTCTGTAGAGGCCATCATGGTTTTGTTTACATATTATGTTTAATTTGATCAGATGTGATTGCTGCGTGGGTTGGTTTTATTTACCTTTAATTTCATAATCTTCTGTAAAGAAAAAATACGAGAAAGTATGCAAGAAGCCAGTGCTCACAGATCTGACACATACTAAAGATTTGAGTCAAAATATTGTACGGCTTTCCATGTATGTGATGAAAACATGTTTACTTTATATGATTCTTTGTTTCAATGGATGTCAATCTACAACAAAGATTCATTAAAAAAAAATGTATTTATTGATAAGGCATCGATAACATTCTTTTCACTTATGTATATAATACCAATCGGGTCTTTTGAAGATTGATCATTTTAGCAATAAATGTTTAAGATACATTTTTAATATTGTACTATATGAGGGTTGAGTGCAGAATTGGAAACGTCTTGTTCTTTGCCCTTACTTAGCATTTTGTGTTATAAATCTACAGGCCACTTTAAACCTAGTTATAGGCCTAAAGGGGAACACAGCAATTTTTAATGGATGAATAACAGGGTATTACAGTCTTCTATATCCTGCAAGCAGAATTCTAAAGTGAAGCTAAATGCAATTTCTATAGTGTAACACCTCTTGATTGCCCTGGATGTATTAATACTGTATGTATATACTAGGGTGGGTCTCAAGTCCACCTCGCCTGTAACTGAATATTCAGCCTGCGAGAAACCAGGCTGTGGTCAGACAATGAAGCAGGACACGTATCTTATTAATAACGGTACTTATAGATCACAGAAATCACATACAGGCAACTGGCGTAACAACATTTTGGGGCCTCCATCGCAAAAATGTTGACAGGGCCCCATAAAAAAAACCCATACATTGTTTCCATTGAGGTCCCCATGTGAGTGGCCTTGCGGACACCCCCTCACAGTCCACGCACGTACACAAAATATGAACCAGAAAGCAGGTCATGAAATCTTGCGTTGGTACAGTTTCTATGTAGAGATGAATAAACCTGTTCCTAAACATTTTACAAGGAACTGAAACTTGCTCATGTACAATTGCTAATTTCAGATCTCTTCCACATAATTTGAGAATCTTCAGAAACAATTACAGTAGATTGTTGTGGATTCTATCTATTTTGTGGTAAACGTACTTTGACGTTTGGCAGACATCCCATACATACAGGATTGTCACCGATTTCATGGACTTGTCCCAGAAGGGTCTGTTGGGATGCATAATTGTCCCGTATGTTAGTGCCTTGCCGTGAAATGCCTGAACATAAAATTACTGTAATTAAATCAGTCAAAACCGTAATCGATTTCTACTAGTGTAAGGCCGAATCTATACAGACGGTTTATGGACATGCTTGACGCGCCGTCAGGGGCGTGTCTGACAGCACGGAGCTGGTTCGCCCTCATTGGTTGGACCGCCCACCACACGATAAATCAATTTAAAATGATTCCTCACACAACGCCCCCTTCCCCCCCATGCCAGATCTCCCAGTGTTTTTACACTTTACTGCTGTCAAAGAACATCTGTTTGTGAGTTCCCATTCATTCTCAATATGTGTTTCTACAGTATCACACTTGTGTTGTTTTTTCCTTTTCCCCCTTTCTCAGATTTTCCCTAGAGACTCAGGGCAGATTACAATTTTAGATTTGCGGTTGAAGGGGGGCGTGACCCCTCTATCCCCCCCTGCATAACGTAAACCATATATTCTTTATTTAATTTGTTTGGTTTGTGTTTGCACTCCGAATTTCTGTTTCTGTATTGTATTTTAAGACAAGGGACTGTCTTATTTTGGGAGCTGCACCACAACCTCATACTTTTTAAATTCACCTATCACATTGCATGTTTGTTAATTAATTTGCGCTTCTATTTTTCTCACTTCTTTGAACAGACAATTACATAGGAAACTGTGCTTTCCATTATGAATTGTTATAGCTTTATAGCTCAATTTCAAGCAAAAACTTTTAATTTTTCTGTATCACAATTATTTAAATCTGTTTTGCAGCATTTTTTTTATACAGACATTTTTCATATATAAGTACAGGCATACCCCGCTTTAAGGACACTCACTTTAAGTACACTCGCAAGTACGTACATATCGCCCAATAGGCAAACGGCAGCTCACGCATGCGCCTGTCAGCACGTCCTGAACAGCAAAACTAGCTCCCTACCTGTACCGAAGCTGTGCGCAAGCGGGGAGACTATAGAGCCTGTTACAAATGCGTTATTTACATCAGTTATGCACGTATATGACGATTGCAGTACAGTACATGCATCGATAAAGTGAAACACTCCCTTTTTTCCACTTAAGTACATTTTCGCTTTACATACATGCTCCGGTCCCATTGCGTACGTTAATGCGGGGTATGCCTGTATGTGTTTCCTCTCCAATATGATGTGCTTTACCAAACGCCAACCAAATATATACATGATTCATTATTTGCAAACATTGAATGGATTTAAATAATGACCAGAAAGCATTTTTTTTCCTTTTTATTTGAAAGTAAATGTTTTCCAGTTTTTACTGCAATTCTGTTCACATGTTATTTCTTCAATAAACATCTTGAAAATAAGTTTTGTTTCTTTTAACTATGCCAAAAATCTACCCCAAAGAGCTATTAAGTCTAATCAAACCCAACATTGGCTGCCAGAAGGCAGACATACATTTTGGAAACTTGGCCATTTGAATAGAAATAAACAGGATACTTAACAGAAAATCATAATTAAACTTTATTTTCCTACAGTCAACTTTTTCAAACTTATTTTAAAGCCAACAAAAACAGAATCTCAGGTTGATCTAATGGTGTCTGAGCCACTTACAGGCTTTGGACATTGATGCAGCCTCAAGGTCTGTAAAGACAGAAAAAATAAAAAATAAAATAAAATGCATGTTTCAATGTTTTATTAACGTATCTGGGAAGAAGTCACTCACTCCCTGACGTTTACATTTCATTTTGTACTATAAAGTTGCATCTTCCTCCAATACTTGTGGTGGAGAAGTTGTACTCTTGCTTTAATTACAGTATATATATAAAAAAAAAGTGACTTAATTAAAAAGGTCTTCGATCTTTCTAGATGTTTTTAATTTTAAGCCTGCATAATGCCTAGAACCAGAAAATTAACAGATCTACCCAAATGTTCAACCCCATTTACATTTTAGTGCATTTCATTTGACAGAATTGTCCAGGTTTTGTCTACAAAAACAGAAAATCGGTGCCTAATTAAGCCAAAACAGCACTAGAACAAAGTAACCAAATCATTTAGCAACCTAATTAAATGCAAACAAAAAAGGTAGATGAAAAAATGTACAGAGACCCAGGCTGGAGTTCAGATATTGTCTGAACCTCTATACTTCCCTCATACAGGTCACAGAACATGTGGAATTTGTATATTGGTCAACTTTACACATTTTGAACATGTTAAAAACAAATCAACCCCAAAATAATTTGCATTCTGCATTGTGACTCATTTCACAGCATTCCCCATCTTCTGATTTTTTATTTATTTAGAGAATGCGATCATATTTAGCCGGTGTGTTTCTACATTGTGGGCCATGTGGATGACACAGTCTGCAATAATGTAAACAATGTTATCCTGTCAAATGTTTAAGACATGTATTGAGGCTTCATGTTAGCAATATAGGGGCCCTTCCAAAACCACATGGATAAGAACAGCTCAAAATTCTACATCATCTTGGCTGTCATTAGGATTGACTGCAGTTTGTCCTAACATGCCAGATTAAAAAAAAAAAAAAAAAAAAAAGTCAGCAGCAATAATAGACTAAACCCACATCCCTGACAAGTCAAAAAACAGTGACATTCTCCGCCTCTCATTGCCTTGAAAATAAAAACAGCTTGAGGGAACATTTTTATTGGTTGAATTTTAGAAACTCATGCTTCTTATCCCAATTATTTTACATTTTACAGGTGTAAGAATGGGTTGCTGTCTTAGTCCACAAAGTCCACCTACAAATTTGCTGTCAGGGTACCTTGAAGAAAATGCACCTTTACTTTATTTTAATCTTCTTAAAAAAAAAAAAAAAATATTTGACAAGTATGCATCTGCCAATGACTGAATTAGAGGGCTTTTTGGTACAATCCGTCCAAATTGTCAGAATATTTACCAAAAAAAATTCTGCTGTTATTCTTGGACAGCAGCTCTGCCTGGCTTCACATTACAAATCTAAAACAGCTGTTCTTAAAAAGCCAATATATATATTTTGTAATCAGACATTGCCTGAAAAATTTGTACAATAATCTGGACCACAGATGGTTCTGTACCCTCATGTTGGTGTGAAACATGAGTTCATCTAAAAGGCAAAGACTGGTTATCTCTAGGACAACTTCTTCCTGCGAGATCATTTTGATTAAACCGTCTTCTTGATGGGTCTCTTGCCTTTCTTCAAAGTTAGCTTATTCTTAATGTAGCCACGCTTCCTCTTGGATGTCTAAAAAGAAAACAAAACATTTCAGTTTATTAAAGGTAATTTATAGGTCAACTCCACATTATGTTTTATTTTTGGAACTGCCTCTTATTTAGCTTGATTAGGACTGGGAGAAATTAATTTACTAAAAGATGCTATTCCAGCACCCCACTGGGGTGTTCTATGGAATAGCACAGCTGTGCAAATATGGTCCTATTTTCAGTTATCGTTTAGTCCAGGGTGGCGTAAACTTTTTTCCCTGCGCCCCCCTACCGACGGACCCCTTACTCCCGCGCCCCCCCTAACCCCTACTTACCTGCGAGCCAGCGTCATAACGTCACGTTGCCATAGCAACGTGACGTCACATGACCTCGCGACGTCAAAATTGCCATGGCGACGCAGGAAGGAAGCCGCCGGAGCCTAGGTAAGTTTTGGTTTACAGAGGCCCTGCAGCTCTCCCGGCACTTAATTTAAGTGCCTTCGGGAAGCGCAGGGCCTCTGTAAACCCCGCGCACCCCCGCCGGCAGTCTCGCGCCCTCCCTGGGGGTCACGCCCCCCAGTTTGCGCACCGCTGGTTTAGTCCATAGCAAGGATTTAATCTACAGCTCAAAAAACTAAAATTAATAGGAAAAACTGTTTTAATTTACAGCAAACCAATAGTTATATGTCACATAAGTACAGAGGTTAACAGTTTATGGCAGTAGTTCTAGGAATTGCACTTTTATAACAAAAATCAAACATTAAAGTATATAAACGCACTGCAATTTCACGCACACCCTATTTAGTATGCGCTGAAGTATTTACAAGTTGAATATTTCTAAATATACAACACTATAAATATATTCTTGAAACAAAAATGACCATTATTCATCTGTTAAAAAATGGTTTCAGTTATCCCCACATCTGGGATTGGAATAGATTCTACATTCTATCTTCCGTTATGTTTGAAACCTGATCAAACGTAGCATTATACTGTACGTGATATTTGTTGCACTATTCAGACTTAATTGTGCCTATATTTAAAAAAGGTATTCAACATTTAGGTTATAGCTGCAGTTCAAGCTATTCATATAGCTTGGAAAAAATTAATAATTTCCATTCAATATGTGCATCAATACAATCTGCACACCGACAAGTGATTAGCTAAATTACCGATTAATCTGTTCTCCTGTAATCAATCGCTTTGCTCGGGTTATTTAATTCACTGTTATTGCTGCAAAACAGTACTCACGATGCAAAATTCTGTGGGAAAGATCATGTGACCAGGCAGTTACTAGATACAATTAGTTCACTGCTAGAGAGGGCAGGGCTGAAGAGCCAGAGCATGTCTCAGATCGGGAAGGGGGTGTGACTTTGTAAATGTATCTATAGAAAGAAAAATGCTTGCTACATTAGAATACATAAAAATGTCTTTAAAAATGGTTTTAAAAAAACGCTACAAGTATTTTTCATAGTACAGAACTGATTAAAAAAAAACAAACATGTAGGATATTGCATGAACTGCAGCTTTAAGTGGGCTGAAAGACTAGCTATTTGGTAATGTCCTGCCTTTGAAGAAAGTAACCTGGTCTCAGCTCTACTACTCATACCTGCTCTATTACCGAGTCAAATAAATAAAATCAGATCTGTTTGGCATGATATTCCTACCCATTAAATCCATACTGCCTGGGATCTTGTAAGCTGAGCAAGAATTAAAATAATTAACATTTCGTTCTTTTACCAGTATTCCTATAATTTGACCCCAGTACTGACGTCGGGCTCACTGGCCAATAGTTGCCAGCCTCATTCCTATTTCTGCTTTTGGGAAGTGGTAGTACTTTTGGTATTCTCCAGTCATCTAGAACTATACCTGTTAATAGTGACTGGTTAAATAGTTTCAGTAACCACTCATGTTATGTTCTCCAAGATCCGTGTGGTAAATGAAAGGGGAGGATTCGCCCTTTCCGTTTAGTTTACGGTCAGTACTCCAATTGCAAACGACCCCTAGAAAATAAGCAAAACCTCAAAACGAACAGAGTATGTAATAAGGGCCCCCAAGGTAGCACCCTTCATGACGTACACTGTACATATAAAGAGGGTAATGGTGTTGCCAGCACCTCCCCAAGCTCTTATCTTTGGGTGCACCCAGTCTGGCACCACTGACTTGTCCACTTTCAGCTTTTACATTTCCATTAGGACCCGCCTCTGTAAATGTACTTGTGTCCATCTATTTTTATTTTGCATTTATATTCCTCTTTCCCAACGATAGTCCCTCCACTTAACCTTTAGCCAAGAGAAGAGTAGTACTTTAATCTTGAGTGTACAATAAAAGGAGTTTCAGGAAAGTCAATGAAAAATCATTGTGAGTCCCAGAAAATGATATATATTTTTTAAATTCTTGTAACTTTTTGTTATAGCATCACGAGTAACATCGCTAATATTCTTCCCTAATCTCTTATATACTGAGAATAGTGATAAGATATTATTGAACTATTTGCAATTTAACAAGTTTGAAGTGCTGCATTACAAGTTCAAACTAATAGCAGAGAGTAGGCATACTGATTGACCACTGATCATATGACAGTTATGCATATTACCCCATTGCACCTTAAACTTGGCATAAGGTGGTGGTAGGAAATTCTTAATCTGACCCATCAAGTAATTTATTTGGCGCTTACAATGAGACACCTACTCGTTCTCCATGGCACATGATAATACAGAAGTGTATGTTAATGTCGGAAATCTAGCTCATCAACACACTTAAAAATTAAAAGCGATCGCAAACCTGTTTAAACCATATGAAGAATAGTGACTAGAAAATCCAAACATTGTTAATCCATCACAGAAAACATACCTTCTTAGATAAATACTTCTGTTTGGGCACAATGTTGGTCATTCTAGGTTTATGATCAAGTGCCTCTCTGTTTTCTAGTTGTTTTACTTTATATATTCTAACAAGCCAGTGCTCCGATGTGAAAGCCTCTTCCAGGTGCTTGAATTTGATATCTTTGTTCCCAATCTCTGCATTACGTGTGCGATCAAAGCCTGGCGGGGTTCGAAAATCAAGCTGAAAAACAAAGTGTGGTTATGTTCAGGAGGAGTGATCAAGTGAACGGTATTTTTTGGTATAATAGTAGATCTTTAATACAATGCTGTCCTCTGTGGCGACATTAAGGCATTAGAAAGGGGCAATATCCCCAACTAAACATCAGCATTTTTAAATTGGATGGGAAACGGGGTCCCTCAGAGTTGAGCCACACTATTAGCAGCTCCAAGGACCTCCCGATACCATGATACTTGAGGGTAAAGTTACTGGTATTAGTGCCTGGTTTCTGTAGGGGATTTAAATGGCTGTAGAGAAGGATATGCTGCTTTGAACTATACGATGTTTCAGAACACAAACACAATTTACTGTTATTTTACCATACCCTGCTAATTCTACCATTATGTTTAACCATAATTTTGAAGAATTATCAATTGCACTGCTAGATCTTCGACTGCTATAGTACAAGATATTAGGCATATTTTAGTGACAATGAGGTAGGGAGAATGATTTTCATGAAACCAGGTAGATCAAGATTCTGCTAACATGCAATAGATACATCTGGAAACACATTCTGATAATCAATATGTCGTTTTTTTAATCTGTTCCGTATTGGCAGATTTAATACTAATTAAAGCCTCTATCATTTTTTTCATTTAAGATGTATCAAAGAGTGGTGAGCAAGACAATACTGCAAAAATTAGAAGCGATCAGAAGATATGTACCATATGGCATGGTTGCTAAACCTAGTAAGTACAAGCTTTAAACTAGACAGACACCCAAGATATTTATCATATGATACGTTAAATCATGGACAGACAGACATATCTAATTATAAAAGTTTATGACAATCTATGTATTTATCACGGCGGATAAATTACAACTAAAATCACAAACTTTTAGTTCTGAATGGTTATAGGTTCAGGTGAAATTAACTAAAAGCATTTTGAGGCACATGTTTTATATTAAGTCAAAACGTAACTGACAAGTTTGGCTTTACATTTAACTTACCTGCATTTCACCAAATCTGTAATAAGACATTTTATACATGAGGCAGTTAAGCAAAGTTGGAGACCCTGCTTTATCTACTCGAAACTCTCCTTGTGGTGTGAAGTAGTCACTTTCCTACAGGAGAAAGGATGAAGAACAGAAGCTTAATAGAAGATCTTACATTCATTTAAATAAAAACAGAAGCAATATAGAGTTCTCACATGAAGTGGGTGAAGTCGAACAGCCTAATGTGTTGCGGGCTACAGTGAATGCAGTGTTCCCCTATTGAGCATACAAAGTCTGAAAGGAAGCACATGTGGGGTTGTGGCTGCAGTTTCTGCTAAGGAGGTGTTCGTATGGTGTCTAGAGGGCATTTAAAAAGGGATGGGCCCACGATGTGAAGGGATTTTCTCTGAAGAACCGATCACAAATGTGGTATTCTGGTGAACAAAGTTTATTGGCTTACCCTGATATCTTTTGGATGCTCTCCTTCTGCTATCCTAACCATCCACAGGAATTTATTGATGTCATCACCAGAATAGCCAATTACACCTCCAAAGATAATCAATACATAATCTACATCCAAGCTCCGCATGATTTCATACGCTGCAGTTTCATTTGATGACATTGCTTTTCCAACCTGCAAGAAAATTAAGAGATGTACTCAAGGCTCCACAGGAAAAAAAAAAAAATTGCTGGCAGGTAGTTGAAAGAAAAGGAAAAAAGTAATTTTTTTAAAACATGAATCATGCATATTTCCCTGATCCTAACAAAATAGAGTTGAGAACTATTTAGTTAAAATGTGTCATACAAATACCAGTTATGCAAATGTACCTAAAACCTTAAGCAAATGTAAAGACCCCCGAAAGCATAACTTTGTTTTGTAAAGGAATCAGACCAATTTGTGCCATTTAATTATTTCCAGCACTTAAGAGCATGAAATTGCAATAGTAGCTTTTGCAACAACAAAAAAGTCCAAAGTCTAAAACTCGGCATATTGTTTTAATTTCTTACCAATGCAATATGGCTATTATTCCAAGTATTATTGTCAACTAAAGTAGTCCGATTAGCCATTCCTGCTATTTGGTAACCATAATCCCACCAGGACATCACACGGGCATGTTCATCAGTGTTTTGTCTTAGCCAGTAATACGCTTCTCTGAAGTCATCCAAGATGTTGCGTGTTCTGAAAGATGGATGATGCCAAAACACAGCATTGAAAGTAATTTAATCCCAAACAAATTATTCCTAAAACATGTTCTACAGACATTGTGTCTGGACCTTTAGTCTACTTTCCAACTCACTCCCCCTTATTTGTATATGTAAATTATGTGACAATGTATAGTTCTACATTGTTACCTAAAAGGGCAATCGTTTGGTGCTCCTGTCAAATCTGTCAAAATCCTGATTGTGTGCCTTACAATGGCTGCTTCAGTCAGTGTAACTCAGCAGCTACAATGTATCCTTATAGTACTACTTTATCTATTGTTACAGCTCAAACTACTTGAAACATTTGCAAAAAATTATCCCAAACAGGAAAGTGTTGCAAAGATATTGCACTGCTTGGAAGGTGGGCAGAAACTTGCTATAGAAAGCAAAGGATGCTTTAAAACTCATAACAAATGGAATTACGTGTTGAATTAAAAAATAATAATAACCTAGTCACTTATCTAATACTACAGAACTGATTAAAAAATAAAAACCATATAAGATGTTGCATGTTTGCTGCTTTAATTGGCAGGCTGCAGAACCCTTAAAGTGTAACCTATGAAATGGTTACATCAGCATTTAGAGCTGAACACCAACTTCAATAATTAAGATATCTTTAGTTTATTCTTCGTAAGAAATTATTTTGTGTCATTTGTGACAACAGAAAGATCTGAGGCTCCTGCGTATTGATTTTCACTAATCCCATTAGGCTCTACTTCTTTAGGACCATCTTTCAGCTACCAGCATCCTAATTTCAACCACTGCTTTAAGAGAGCACGGAGGACAGGCTTATTCATCCAAGTGAAATGGTATTCAACCAAAGTGTTCAATGTAGTCATCTACAAGACAACAATTTAAATTACACCCAGTACCTTTTATGTTGGCCATTAAAACTAAAGCTATAGGATTGACTCTGTTTGCCAAGTTTAACAGGAACAATAGTTCTTGTTGCAGCATAACAATAAGAATAACGTTTGGTTTACATGTTTAACAAATACATTTATAGTGGCTATCTACAATAAATAATTATGGTACTTTTGGAGCTCGTTTAAACAAACAAAAAAAAGCAAGCAAACAGTTTAGAGGAGGATCTATATACACTATCCAGTATAAGTAGAGATTTCTTACCCATCATGATTATACGATGCCAATACCACACTGGGGCTGGAGTAAGCATTACTAGTCACCCAGGTGCAATGGACAGCAAACATCATTAACAGCATTAGCATTAACATTGTGACTATACTCTTAATGTTGGGACCCAGGCCTTCTTCTGTCTTCTCCTGCTCAGACACATGTTTTCTCACTTTTCCAGCCTGAGTGAACAAAGGACAACACCTAGTATAAGCATTTGTCAAATATATCCATCTGTTAAATGTATTCCCTGTAACACAATTTGGTGAATTAAACCCACAAACCAATATTTTATTATTATTTATTTTAAAAACAGTATTTTGGGAGCTAGTTAAAATAATTAAAAACACACTGGATGTCTTTACTTTCTTATTAGGGGTCAAGAAAGGGTCATCTTTGATTTAGGAGATCATCCCTGACAAAATATTGATCTTTGGGGATAATGCTATGCCATACCTCTAATTCTTCCAGAATAATTTACTAGTCATCAACTGAATGCATTTAAAGTTTTAGGCCTCGGCAAGGGTTGTGCTGAGCGGGCGGGTGCGCTCACGCTGGCCGATATGAAACATATTGAGGCAATGTGTGTGGCCAGCGTGAGCAAGCTCCTGCTCGGCGCTTAGATACTTGCAAATTTGAATTTGCCGCCCGCAAGCGAGTCACGTGAGTGGTTCCCCCAATGAGGGCGAACCAGCTACGTGACATCGTGGTTGCGCCCCCAGACGAGTGCGCACCTAGCCGCCCACAAATTGCCTGGCCGAGCAGGGTGCAGCGCATGAGCACCAGCACGCCTGCTTCCTGTCTGGCCGCATCCTTACAGTACAGTCTCTGGTATTATTTTAATAGTAATACAGTATAACCATTCTTCCAAACAGCAGTTGCTGTTGGTTTTGCTGCAGTGTGAATGTGTGTCTACCTTCTGCTGTGTAACGGTTAATTTAATCAGCAGTAATGTTCTGAGAAGCCATGTGGGACTAACTCACTGCCTTTGCCACTATTGCAAAAAGCAAAATGAGGTCTGAATCCCACTTTGATATTCTGCAGCCATAACGAAATCTGTTCTGATTTTGTTAAACCTCCTACACATTGGAAAGCTGTAATACAATAACTGGTGTATTTGGAGAAACACATGTGTCTATAATCTTAACTTAAAATCATCAAGGATAGACTCAAAATGTGATTTATGAAGATTCTGCTCTTGCTAAACAAAGAAAGAACATAGTCAGTCCCAGGTGGCATTTGGGGCAGACTAGTGCTGATAATGTAACACTTTGACAGCAGCAGGTAATCTAGCAATCGCCCTGCTGAGTGGCAACCAGGGTGGAAAATTATCTGGCATTTAAAACAATAATTGTATAAATCAAACGTATCCCTGTGATCCAGTGTGTGGTCAACTAGCCTTATTTTGTTGGACAATTAATAGAAAACAAATTCTGGATTGTGCGGATTTGCCCTTCACTGGCTACAGCACAATGCAGAGAATAAATACTACTTGCTTCTTTAGTTCTACCACTGTTCTCTATATTTAAAAGCAGCAACACCCCCTGAAGTATCTTTTCCCCTGAGCATGTACTGCATTATTTTTTTTAATGGTTCATTAGTGTTAAAATACAGGATTTAAAAAAATCTTTAGCTTCCGAGGTTACCATGGTAACCTTTAGCCGTAATAGGCTCTGGTGAGAACAGTTTTAACTTCGGGGACACTTGAATATCTTAAACAGCTTAGAAAAAGGAAAAAAAACAATTTCATAAGGTTAAAAAAAAACAAGGGAAAAAAAAAATATTAACTGGTGCTTTAAGAGGAACACTGAATCAATAATAAATTAATAAATTGTTTTCAATAATAACAAAACATTTTTTGGATATTGTTAGGACTACTCTTAAAGCAGCAATCCTGCTTTGATTTTTATTTTATCTTTTTAAAGGTAGGAAATGGGTTCTGCGGAGCTGAACCGTGTTAATTTCAGCTCGGAGGACCGCCTGTTCCCAGAGATAATTAACTCTACTGGGGGTGCCGGTAGCAGCTCTAGCTGTTGGCTAGTTGGGGCTATCATAATGGCGGTTTAAATGTTCCACTGGCAATAAGAAGCATGTCGTAATCACTTACGGCTTCTTACTAGCCCACGCGACCAGGACCTTTAAACCTCCACAGCTGCTACTGGCACCCACTACGGAGGTATCTGGGGGAGCAGGGGGGTCTCTGGAGCTGAAATTTGTGTGGTGCAGCTCCAGAGACCCCATTCTTCCTACCCAAGGGGAAGATGTTTTTGGGGGGAAGAGCATATGCTCCTTTTAAACACTTAATTTAACAGATTTCATCATTTAATTGCTCTAACCTGGAAACTGTTGCTGTACCCTTGGAGTGAGGCATGAGCAGGTAACAAAAGTAGTATTTATTCTATCTTCTGTGATGATACTAAGCCATACTAATTCACATTGCATTACAACGATTGAAAAAAATACAATATATTGATATTAGAACAAACATCAGGAGAGCTCATTTCGAAACTCTTTAGCATTGAAATGGCAGTAGATAATGAAAAAAGAAGTCTACCTTATCATAAAGATTTCCAGGTGTTTTTTTGTCATCCTCGTCGCTACTGTCTTCTATTGGTGGATTTTCTCTCTTCATGTCGTCCCCCAGATAATGCTCAAATACATTGGAGAAGGCAATGGCAGACAGCATACAGACCACGGGAGTCAAGGTCAACATCAGACGAACCATCACACCAGCAAAGTAAACTGCACTAATTGCATATAGAGCAACTGCAGAGACAAATGTCAGCCCGTATATTCAGAAACCATTTCAGTAACAGAATGTATATAACAGTGGACTGCTGATAGTTATCAGTTTCCAGCTTGGGAATAAAGTTTCTGCAAGGCTTAGGAGATCTAAGGAATTGAAACTACATGCACAACTATAGACTGCTACAAAGATAACAATATACATTTTAAGCATTTACATCAAGCAACCATTTTACTAGCAGTGCAGCTTTTGACAGTCTGCACTATGGCTTCAACTATGAAAAGACTCGTTAAAATGATTCTTTGGCAGAACATGTAAAGCAGATTAAATTATACTGCAAAAGCCAGGCACTAAAATGGTCCCAAAATAAAAAAGTGATAAAACGTAGCATGTTAACGCTTTCTATGCTGTACCATACAGTACACATTTCTCTAATAACAGAGAAAAGCAGTTCAGTGGCATGCCGGGTCGCAGACTCGGCCCAATACAGGTACCACAAAAAAATAAAAACATGCAAGGATTCTCATCTAGCATCTAAGGATTTTTGGTACGGTAACTAATTCTGAAGCCACCGTTCTGAACCCACGTACTGTTAAATTGGACTAGTAGGCCAATCTATAACCAATGAAAAACCCAATAAGATTAATCTTGTGAAGATCATTGCAGGCTCTAAAGCAGAATCTTTACATTGTCATTTGTATGATTTTATATAGTCTCATGTTCTCTATGGTCACTGCTTATAATGTAATAACCCCCTTTCTAGGAGGCTGTCAAATGCTTTGAAAAGCTAAAGGAAATAAAGTTGTATTACAATACACTTCCAGACAGTAATAAACATATTGTAAACAAGAGTAGTAAGATAGTTACACATTCCTGACATTATACTTGCTTAGTGCATAGGGCTGCAGTTTGATATCTGGTCACGTGCATGTATGGCATTGGGATGCTACAGCTGGATTCTGTGTCCATTACACATGCTCTGCATATATTACAGAAATGAGAAAGGTGAACATTCTGGTTCCGCTTACCGAATACTCTCTCATCGTTGATATTTTTTATGCAGAACCAGAGCCCTGCTGGAAATGTACACACTAATATATGAAGATCGAAAAAGAAGGAAACCCATGTAGTTGGTTGATGTTCAGACACTGAAGCAATAATGGGGATGTGAATTTTTGCATAACTGTTGAATAAGACAAACAAAAGTTAAATGGTCCAATTAGTTCGTGTACAACCTCCCCCCCCCCCCAAACATTTTAAGGTATTACAGGCCATATTTATTAAGCGATGCTACTCCATAAGACACCTACAGCATATTCACGTGCATGGACCATATTTACAAAGTCATGTTGGAAAGCGTCTCATGGAGTAGCACTGCTTAATAAATATGACCCAATCTATTTCAGATGTTATCGATACCACTGTCACTCTGTGAAAAACTCCTTCCAAGATAAGGTGTTAAAGGGGCAAAAGCAGCATTGCAACAATCTTAATATATTGGGTACGATTGCATGGATTCAGTGGTTATTTTGGCAAAACCGAGTAAAAAAAAAAGAAAAAAAAGAAATAAAAAAAAAATTATTCTATTCTTGGTACCTCTGGAATGGAAAAGCAGGACTCGAAAGAAAATGGAAGCAGGATAAAGGAAAAAGCGCCCAGGAAAAAAAAAAACAAACAAAAAAAAATAATGCATTATGAGCAGTATAAGCTACCTATATAAAAAGGTGCAAATGACCTTAAATATATTTTTTACTAATCAAAAGAAAGTTTGGAGGAAAGAAAAGTCAGAAAGCTTTGACATTTATGGAGCTCTCTTACAAAATAATAATAATAATATTATTTTAAAAAAGCCTTTGATCACATCAAGCATTAAAGAGGTTATTTCAAGAATTTACCAGTAATGCAACGTACAGTGTCAAATCCAAGAGCAAAAACAGAACTCATGAAAACAAAGACTCTGGGCTTTCATAATATATGATTTTCAATTAAGAACCAATCTCATATGTTATTGAATCTAGGTTGAAGTTGGGACGTCAAATTTAAACACTAAACTATATTTGGCCATTATTAATAACTAGAACTAAGGTGCCAACAAAAATGTACCAAGACAGATTTTAAACTACAATCCGAAAACACTTCGTAAATGCCTTAAACTAGGAATGTGCCTCAATTTTCAGGTCAGTCTCCCTCCCATGGTCTGATCCTCCTAGCACAGAGCTTTCCAAACTGTGTGTCGCGACACGTTAGTGTGTCAGCTGCAGTGTGTAGGTGTGTCGCGCCAAGAAACCTGAGCGGTGCGCAAACTGGGGCCCTGGGGGGGCACAAGATAATTAGGGGGGGGGGCGGCGCGGACGGTCAGGGTCGTGCTGGGGAAAATAAATAAAAAACCCCCCACCTGATTGGTTGGCGTGCAGCCAATCTATCTGAGCTGCACAGTGAGGAAGCGCCTTTTCCTGCATGGAGCGAGAAAGGCAAGTACAGCTCCATGCCTTCCTTAGCTCCGATTTGCCCCCCCCCCCGTCTGATATGCCCCCCCCCCCATCTCTGATTTTGCCCCCCCCCCCTCCAATTGGCCCCTGTGTGTGTGTGTGTGTATACAGACACCGATCCAGTCAGTCATAGTCACCCACCCACGCACCCTAGTGTCTGTCAGCCACCCTCTCTCTCTGTCATTTATGTATGTGTCCGTATCTCTTATAAGGGGTTAGTAGTTTAACCTCCGGTTTGCTAGTAAACCTGAATTACTGTGTCGCGAAATGATGCATGTCTAAAAAAAAGTGTGTCACCAACATGAAAAGTTTGGAAAGCTCTGTCCTAGCGGTTGGCTTGATGGGGTCTTTCGCTTCCAACTTACACAAATGCTGCCAGGCAGCTGTTACCAATATAAGAGCTTTCTATAAAATGCTGGTGTGTATACCAATGAAAAAAGAGATGCGTTGATTCACCCTGATTAAAAATTAACATGGGAGTACATTTGTCTTTTTACTCTATTTTGATTGTACCATTCATAATACTTGAATTTTGGTTCCTGTGAAGGTTGCGTGGGACACTCCATTCAAAACAAATATATGTTCTCAAGGGGTCACACAATCTCTATTAAAGTTTCATTTTAAGTGTACAGTATTAAAATTATGCAGACAATCCATTCTTGACAAGTTTAAGGGTGACTGTACAATACTGTCAACTATGCATTCAAACTGAAAGCAGTAATGTGCAACACAAATAATGAACTAGAGCCTGGACATACACAAAGAAGACCTGTCATGACAAAAAGTCCTAAGTCACATTGCTATAGTATACAGGCAGTCCTCGTTTTACAACGCTTCGCTTTACAACGAATGGCTTATCCAACGCTATGCAATGCATGCCTATATTCATTTTTACAACGCCAAAATGGCTTATCCAACGCTCTTACGACGCTTTGCAACGTTGTGTATGTGTGTATATATATATACACATAAACAACGTTGCAAAGCGTCGTAAAAGCGTATATATAATATTATATTATACTATATAATATATTATTTATTTTGTTATATTATATATATATAATACAGTATATACACTATATAATTTATTTGTGTGCTGCATATCTTATTGCCTGCGTAAAATATTTGGTGTATTTTAGTGTTAAAAATGCCTTTAGGAACGGAACCTTTCATTTAAACAGTGTTCCTATGGGAAAACGTGTTTCGCTTTACAACGACATTTTGAGTAACGCATTGTGTCGGATAACCGAGGACTGCCTGTATTTGCACAGGTTAAAAAAAAGTAAAAAAAAAAAGTTACAGGTTATGATGATTGCAGGATAGAAGCAACAAAGGTTGACCCTTGAGGGCAACCACCAATTTATTATGCGAAATATCTTACTTTAAGTCTTCCCAACATCTGACAATTTTGCTCCCCACTACAATGTCAATATGTTAGAATATTAAACATGGTAAAAGCAGCTGGGAACTACGCAAGACAATCTCAGCTGTGGTCCTAACAGCTGCTGCTCTTGAAATCTGTGAGCATTCATTTCATTTACATGAAGCACCTGAACTAAGTGACAAAGAAATGGAGGCAACCAAATTCATTGTTAACCACAAACATGTTTATCTGTAAAGTGAAAGTGCAAAGTCACTAAGAAAACATTTCTTACCCCGTGTCCCACAGAGAGTAAAATCTCCCACTCCACGGAGCGATGTACCCTGGAGGGAAGAAAAAAAAATAAATCACACACATTACATTTTTCATGCTTTTAATTTACGATTCACACCAGTTTGATTTTATCCAAATCATTAAGAAAAAAACATTTGAAAATTCAAGATTGGAAAGAAATTGTGTGAAGTTCTGCTAGACTAACATCAAAAAGTTGTATTTACTACGACTTGAGGGAATAAACGTTCTTTGCCGCTTACTAATACTACTACTAGTACCTCATGGTAAGGCAGAATTAAATATATGTTCCAAAAGTCATAAGTGATAAACTAGCCCTCTGAGATCATGAATTAGTTGTTGGCGCCACAATGGGTGTGTTGGTGTGGTAAAGTAAATAAGACCTTTTTCTTACTGGTTTAACAACTCAAGGATTGAGACCATGGGGGCCAAGAATGGCACTCACAGTTCAAGGAATAACACCGCTTGTGCGGAGATCAATTATACAGAACTATTTACATCACTTAAATTACTTGCCATTTATCATAGTAATTTTATTGTCATGTGTTGGGTTTACATTTCATAACACGGTAATCGTCCAAAACAGTAATAGCAAGTAATTAAACATGCAATATATACTACTATTGTGTTTCTTAGAAATAAAGGAAAGAACACTGTATAGACAGATGGCAATAATTTAAACAAAGTGATAAAGAAACTTGCCTGAGTGTGCCATATTTTAAGTCATTTTCCCCAACATTGTAAGACGGAACCCCCCCCACCCCCCCCAAAAAAAAACCCAGCAAGTACAACATTAAATCTATATCTTAATTTTTTTTCTCTGTGTAATTTTTTCTACCTCCCAAACTGTCTTAAGGGATGGTTTGCCAGAAATCACAAAAACCTTCACATGTATTATCAATTACCTGTGTAAGTCAAGTAGATGACTGTTAGTAACACAACTACAGCAGCCAGAGACACTCCTAAGAAGAACAGTGTCTGAAACTCTTGCTTTGTCAGTCTGTCTCTTAGATACTGTAAGAAAGCGTAGGCTTGCAGCAAGGCAAAGACTCCTAGATGGGGAGGGGATAAGAAAAGTAGGTCTGTTATCAGAAACCATAAAGTAGAGAAAAAAAGATTAGTCTTTGAATTACACATTATTGATACCCAAGCACCAACCCTGGAGGCGGAAGGGAAGAGGCACCTCAGAGCTAAAAATAGCCCTCTTCTGCCCAGTTCTCGATAGATATATCTATATAGATAGATAGATATCTATCTATATATCTATATATATATATATAGATATATATAGTTGCAATTGCAGATTTGCTTTCTGGCTTTTCAAAGATGGTGCCTGCAGTAAACCAATAGCAATCCGCAACATCTCCCATTGCAGCATACTATTGGCCAATGGGATTCGACAACCATTTTGAATTCCTAAATTGGGGATGAAATACAGCCAACTAAAATGGAAAGTATCTCTAGAACCACGAGATCCGAGTTACAAGGGGCCCACTAAATAGAATTTTGTAAAGAAAAAACAAAAAAAAAAACCACACAAAAATGAATAGGCGGAACTGCTAGTGCTCCATATTGTGAAACCTATAGGGCCCAAAGTTTTTCTGGGGTGCATCTGAAAGAACACTAAATTGTTAAAGGGAAAATTCTCTCTTCACCCCCCCCCCCTTAGTTTATAACAGAGGGAATTCTTGTCACCATTTAGTCAAAACACATTTTGCAGGGATTCTACAATTTAAGTATCTGGAGCACTTTTGACAAAGACTATTGCCAAGTGATCGTCAAAACATTCAGCTACCTGTTTATTTTTACTATATTTCTCTTTAGAATTAATTTTATGTATTAATTCAAAACAAATACGTACTTAATAGTAGCAATTTTTTATTCTATCCGCAAAATATAAATACTACAATGATAACTCAATCATAGGAAAGAATTTATATATTCACCATTAAAAAAAAAATGTATTTAACCAATCTATTTGTCAAGAATGTGTATTATTCTGGATCCAAGTACATTCATTCTGTACTAGTGTTTTCAGAGGGAATCCTAAAATGTCTGAAGAAATCAGCATTGAAGCGATAGCAACCAATTTCCCCATGTGGCATTTTGACATGCATTATTGTTTATCAGATCAAAGTGAAATCACACTTTATTAGCTCAAAACCAAAAGGCAGATGAAACTTGGTAGTGGAACTAATTTTGAGCCGCTACTACTCATGTAAACAATAAAACGTCAAATGCTGTTCCCATCTCCTTCCACCTCCAATCACTTTCCATAATCTTGGACAAGACATACAAACTGGATATAACTTTCAAATTATATTGTAATTAGAAGAGGGCTAAATGTAGTTCTTAATTATGGTATGCTGGAGCAATTAATTATGGCTCATTGACTAGCCGCATAAGAACCATTGTCCGTTTTTGATAAACGGCAAACCAAAAAAATCAGTAATGTTGACAGTCTTGGACTAAAAAACAGCACTGAGATGAAGAACTGTAAAGTATTACATCAGTCTAGAAAATTGTATCTTGGCTAAGGAAAAAGGAACATGTGTCACCTAAGATTAAGTAATGGTTAGTGACAACCTGTAACTATCAACATTTCAAAACTACTAAGAATGAACGATAACAGTAACACAATTCATATGAAATGATTGATCTTACCTGCAGCTGCCATGTGCTCACTTGTTCGGATTGGCTGAAATCCCACAAAAGGAATTTGCATGGATAATATTAAACCCACAATGAAAAAAGTGCTGTAAGCTGCAAAAAAATTAAGAAATAACTGAGAAACCATGAAGTAGGGAAAGCTCCCTCTGTCAAGTAAATACTTATGAGATTCAAGAGGAGTTTGTGAACAATACATTTGGAATTCATCACCCATGGAGACTGATGACAGATACAATAGATATCTTTACAAAGAAAAGGTATACAGAGATATACCAAATAAGTAAACATGGGAAGGATGTTGATACAGGGAGTAATCCGATTGCCAATCTTTGGAATCAGGAAGGAATTTATTTTCCCTCGGATATTCACTGGGGTTTTTTGTTTGTGCAATATATTGATCCAGAGGAAGGCACACAAAAATAGGATAAAAGTATCCGTTGTCTAAATTTAGCATTGGTTGAACTTTATGGACAGATTTCTTTTTTCAACCTCATCTACTACGTAACACTTATTTATCCCCGTTGAATAAAATAGTATTGCTATTCCAGGGCAACCTTGCTAAACAAGGTCACTGTACAAGGACAATTGTGTACAACTGCTTTTGCAAGCACACCATTCCAACACTGTACACCATTCCAACATTGAAGGTTTAGGCTTAGGTTTGAAATGTCAAAGATGACCCATGTGGATGGCAGACATTTGTTGTACATCCCAAAAGGATAAAGTTCTCAAGTAAGGAGCTACTAAACCATGAAGCACCATATCTACGAAGTAGCCTTCAGTCATAAGGCCCCTTCTACTTTCGGAAGACAACTTATAGTTCATTCAAGTCAATAGGCTGCAACGTGTCTTCAAGTGGTGGAAGACCGCTTGCAGATTGCTGCTTAAAGTTCCTTAGAAACCACGTAGCATGGAGGTTGTTAAAGGCAAATGCAAGAGAAGATAAAGGAACTCTAATAAGTAGTATATGTCAATCCACTGAATATCATCCTGAACAGTGAGCAAACCTCAAAGTTTACACCATTACTGCTGTAAAACTTAAAAATGAAGATGTTAAGTTTGGCAGAACAGCGACAAGACTGGTCACACACTTATTGAAGAGAAAGCCATCTAAAATTGTGTCAAATGTTTTCCCCTGAAGAAGCTTTGATATAATAACTGTAAGACTGCCATCCTGTGGAAACACTAGCAACACACATTACAAGTCACTGGATGTCTCTGGAGTTCCACATAAAAAGCTGGAATATATCAGAAGAATATTAATGTTTAAGGTGCAATCCCACATATAAAAATAGTCACTGTAGCCTTTATATAAAAACAAAAATGCAAGTAATTTTTAAATTAAAAAACAAAAAACACTATTGGTTCCATTTTTCTTGCTCAAATGCAGTGAAAAGGTAAGTCAGGTATACTGTACGCAGACCTCCCCTTGTTTTGCACCAAGGGCAAAGCTAAATAGGAAATAATGTACAGTATACCAGGGGTGTGCAAACTTCTTTTCGCGCCCTGTCTGCTCTGCCCCCCTCGTCACCTGTTTTCAGGCTTCAGCGGCATAATGTCACGTCATTTGACGCCGCGTTGCCGAAGAGCCGGCTGAGAGCAGGTCAGAAGTTAGAAGCCTCACACCTACCCCCGCATTTAATTTAAATGCTTTGGGGAAGAACGCAGAGCCTCTAACAACCGCCCCCCTCTAGAAAATCCAGCGCAGCCCCTAGTTTGCACATCCCTGCAGTAGAGTATGAGACAAGTTTAAAATGCTGACAAGCATTTCTAGTAGTGATGTACAGAGTACCCGGAAATTACCCAGTACCAGACGCTTATCTAGCTCCCGGACCCAGTATCAGAGAAGTGGAACCGGTGCCGAGTAATGGTGTATAAAAGAAATTGAATGAACTTCTGCAAGACAGATTAAGAGAAACAATGTTTTTATTTAGGCATGTTACATATTATGCATCACGCTAAACGACTGGTTAACAGCACAAGTACAATATTTTAAATATGAAATTTATTCCTCAGCTCTTTGTATATGATTCCTGCCTCACTAAACATCCTTTCATTGGGTATGCAGCTTGAAGGTACTGACAGGTAATGTCTTGTCAATTTTGACAATTCTGGACAGATAGCGGCTTTATTTGCCCACCGCGTTAAAGGATTTTCTTTGAGGAATGTTAGTACGTTTAAGAAAATGTTCAAATTGCCTCTTTCAAATAAGACTTATCATCCGCAGGTGGAAAATCTTGTTGGCTTTCATTTTCAAATGAAATGTTATTTAAGCAAGCTCACGCATCTTTAATTTTTCCGTCATCATTTTTATCTTCTGTTTCTTCTCTTTGTAACTGTGCAAAACTACACTTGCCTAGACAAGTGAAAAAAGACCCCTATATAACTAGCACTCATGAGATAATTATATAATGTGCACAGAATAAAACTTAACCTTTATTGGTTTATGAAATAATAAATGAGAATAAACACTAGAAAACAGACACACAACACTAATAGTTAAAACAAGTATTAAACAGACCACCACCTAATCAAAAATCACAATTATTGGGGTGGCAGACAGAGGGACTAAGAGGGACTGGCATCTAGAAATATTCTGGTCCTAATGTAGAAGATGCCTCAGGGTGGTAGATATATATAGGTATGGAAAGGTGTGGTATATATGTATAATGTAAATAACAGTCTCACACCACCCGGACCACTCCTGATTAGATTGTCACTAAAACAATATTATGAACAGGCTGCAAAGGAAGATAGCAGAGGGTGCAGTTGAACAAAGCACCTCACTGATTGGTGATAGAGTGGATTAAATATAGCCTAATTTGTTGTATTCACACTCTATACAAAAGAGATGACAGTTACAGATAGTCCTTGTGAGCAACGCAATTAAAATTACATAACAAAAATGGGCTACAGTGTAGCTAGGAATGTTTGACTGGTGAATGGAGAACCCTAAATGTATTGTATTTATAGCCAACAGTCAAAATATCCATTCAACAGACTGACACTGGTATATAAGTACATCAACTACCAAAGCCTAATAAGAGCAGTATATGATGAAATAAACTGCTACTCAGTTACTCTATGATGACATCAGGAACTTGATAATAATTATATCTTATTTGTTAGTATAGGGTACATAAAAATTATTTTCTATAGTATATAACCCCAGCAAGTAGTGTGCGGACATATACTCCTAGTCAGTATATTGTATAAGTAGCCATCTTAATATTCTGAGACCAATAAGTATTTATAAGCTGTTTCAAATAATTTGACAAAGTTTCAGTAAGTGTCTATCTCATAGTGCAGACAGATCACAGCTCCATAGTCTGGGACCAGTAATGGTATTTATAAGTTGTTTCAGGTAATTTGAAATAAAGTTTCAGTACGTGTCTGCCTCATAGTGCAGAGAGATCATAGCTCCAACAAATACACACGCTACGGAGCTCCACCCGGTGTGGTGTATTAATGAACACCACAGAACATAAACTGCCGGGTGGAGTGGACTGACTGGGTATCTGGCATGCAAAACGGCAGCTCTCCACACTGAAGGTTGAGGGAGGCTGCCCGCTAGTGTATGCACACCGCCGCGCTACCACACGGAATGACGTCACAACGTAGCGCCCACCGACGATCGTTTTGCGGCACACTGACGCTTTCTCTTTGTTAATCATCTTTGTTTGCATTATTTAAACATATTGGAGACAGAATTTTAATTTCTTCCATTATCCAAGTTTTAGCAAGAACGCGTACATTGGGTTTTAAAAATGTAAGTTTGTTATGTGGATCCAAAACGGTGGCGATCACATACAATTTATTAAATTCCACATTATGAAATCTAGTTTGCAAAGATTGCAGCAGTTCTATTTGCACAGTTTCGGTGCCGTTGTTGGTTTTGGTTTGGCTGAGAAAACGCTCTAAAGTAGCTACATTTGGAATCACCATCGAAATAAGCTTAGTCTCCATTGGCTTAGACTGACTGAAAAGTTGTACTATTAGAACAATTTTTCACAATCAGCTTAAAATTGTCAGAAGTCAAGTTAGGTATGTTGTGATCTGATGAGTATAATGTGATGACCTGCTTTTGTTCAAATAACCTCTTCAACATATGATATGTAGAATGCCACCTCGATGCTACATCTTGTAGCAGCTTGTGATGTGGAAGCGAAAAGTTGGTTTGTATTTCCTTCAGCTTTGTACAAGCTACTTGCGAGTGATTAAAATGAGTAACAATATAGCGGCACTTTGATATTAAGCATGCAATAGATTTTTCAGAAAATATGCTATCATGAAGCACCAATTATAAACAATGGATGAAGCAGGACTCATTTATAATACCGGTCATATTTAGCCCACTTTTCATAGTACGTGCGTTGTCCCGAAGCAATAAGTGTATATTTTTTTCAGGACTTAACTTCCAGAGCTGTAGCATCTCGCCTAATGCATCACTAGTGTGCCTTCCTGAAAAATGGCGAGCATTTAAAACAACGCATATTTTCTTAAATTCCTGTATCGGATGTCAAGGAGATGGATTTGTTTGGTGAATTGTCAATATTCATCAAATCCTGAATTTTTGACCAACGTTTATCGTAAATTATTGGAATAATGTGTAAAAAAAATAAAAAATTCTTGAAGGTATTTTGTATCGCTGCTCCAATGATTGAAAAAGATGAATAAATCCTACATTTTCGACAATAGAAAAAGGCTGGTTGTCCACAGCTATACTTTCTCCAATTATATAATGAATTGCTGTTGCCTTATGATTTATGTCCCATAGCTTGATTTTGTCCAAACACTGTTCCAATGTTTGTCCTTTATCTGTATGCAACGGTTCTGCAGTGGGTCCGGGGAGAGGGGGGGGGGGGTTGGGTCGTGTTTCGCCGTAGCTTTCTCAAGTTCTTGAAAGATACGGCGAAAAGCATAGAATTGTGCCTCTGAGGACCCCGTAACAAAGTGCTGGCAGCCGGACTGACCATAGACGCTCCTTCCACCAGGATCTGTGACATCACTGATGACTACGAGCACAGAGACGGCGCAACCCAGGGACTGGCATTTACCATTGATCGGCGGGTACTCAAATGTCCAAGATACATTGTTAAAATGTGAGTTGGAATTGCAACTATTACAATCATTTGTGCAATATATTTATTTGAACATACTATATCCTATTAGTGTATTCCTTCTTTTTCTCTCTCATACATTGAAATGTTACTAGAGCAACACTCTGCATAGAACAGATTCCACAGAGGAGCTCTTTGGTCAAATCACGTCAGAGAGAGAAGTATCTCTGATCTGCCTACGTTTTCATTACCATCTGAGAGTGGGATTTACACATTTTTTACACTTTATATTTGTATATGAACTGGCTACACTAATCTTTATTTTTATCTTTCACATATACTCGTCACCGCTATTGAAAGCGCTCCCCAATTTTTTGGATATCAAAGTTTTTCCGGGAACAGAGGACGTCTATAAAATGGTTTGAGCTGCTAAAGTATATATTTCTTTACACTTTTATTACACATTTTCACTGTGGGTCGAAGGTGTATATTTTTATATAAAAGGCATTATATTGGTATATATATTGATTATTTCAGTCACTATTTCATCTTTTTTGCACACTTATTTGCTCTGATCACATTTATATTAAGTATTTCACTTTAATAAAACCCCTTTCACTTGAGTGCCTGGTTACACTCCTTTTTGCCATTATATTTAAGAAAGGCAACTGTTCAGCCTCAATCTGATGACAAGGGTGATTTTTTTTTCGAATTACAGGTCTTAAAAGCATACATGGTAATTTTAATGCAGCAAACTACAAATATGACCAAAGGTTCACCAATATAAATTGACCCCAGCAGCCATTTTGCCACCACTGTTTTTTTTTAATCTGGAGGTGAAAATTAGAAATATCTTGTGAACAAGGGGGGGTGGGGGGGAAAGAGGAGTCCCCGGAGGTTTGGAGAGTACAAAGCAGCTCTAGGGGACAGCCTTGTTCAGTTTAAAAAAAAAAAAAAATCATCAAACTTCAGCTTTAAGACTTCCACTGCTAGACAACTGGCAGCCCGTGACTGCTGGGCTCGCGTTCACGCGAGTGCTTTTAGGTAGGGATCACCTCCCCAGAGAGACAAAAACATAAGTGAAGCGCCCACGCACAAGAATTGCCATTTTTATTTCAATACAGTTGTGATCAGGTTTGGTTTTAATGGTCAGTAACATGGCTTTTGAGGTTTTTTTTAGTTTCTGCAAGAACACTCACTCTACTGATTAACCCTCAACTATGTCAGATAGGACACAGCTAAGCAACATGGTTTCCAAATTAATTGTCCCCACAGGTCAAAATGCCCCCACTCAGATAGAGATTTAATTTTGTATTAAAAGTAAGGAAATTTAAACATAAATTTTAATTTCCTTAACAAGAGTTTTAATGATTATATCTTACCCAACAAATTACCGAGAATAATGTTTGTGGGGATGTTAAAAGAAATTCGTTATAATGCTAGATCTTATAGAAAGTAATTGGTTGCACTAATTGTATTTCCTTTGTAGCTCACACAGGCCTTATCAAAGGCTTCCCACTTGCAAATAATGGTTTAGGCTGAGTCCCCGCATGCTACTGCAGCGCCCGCTGTGGCGGACGCTGCAGGGACAAAAGCCCTCCCCTTAATGGCGCCGGGCGAGGGGGGGCCGCAGTGCTGTGGCGAGAGTTTCTCCTGCTCTCAATAGAATTGGGAGCAGGACTCGTGACGGAGCGCTAGGCCACGCCCCCCGGCGGTTCAGCCAATGAGGGTGAACATGCTGGGTGACGTCATGGCCACTCCCCCATCACGCTCCCCCCTCCCCCCCCGGTCTCTCTTCCTGCAGCTCACTGCAGACCGGGGAATCGGCTGCGGGCGCGCGTGCAGCGGAGGCACTGGGGCCTTATGCTATGAAATTGCAAAAGGGGGGTCAAATCACAAAATCGTTATCAAGTGCCCTAAAAACAGTCTGTTTTCATTTGCTATGATTAGCTTTGCTTTTTTCACATAAAGGTTTCACTGACTTTTAGCATAACTAATGCCAGCATCAGCAATATGGCTCTAGGGTAATATTTTCACACTCATTTTGCTTGCAAGTGTTATTTTTAACAAAACATTTTTTGCTACAGATTTTTTCTTTCCGTTATTTTAATTACCTTTGCCCGAATTGAGATGACTTTTTCCCCCCCCAACCTTCGCATGTAAGAGCCCCAATCCCTTTTGTGGTGCATTTTAATGGAGCATTCAACCAATGCTAAATTTAGACAGATACTTTACCCTATATTTGCATTTACAGTTTATTTATCCAGATAGCAAACAAAAAAGCCCAGTGAAATGATCTCATAAGGAGAAAATTACATTCTTTCCTGACTCCAAATAACGGCAATCAGATTTCTCCCTGGATCAACAACTTTCGGAGAAAGTTGGGAGAAGAGGGGTCACAAAACTTATGACTAGGCACACACACATACATACATTCTACGAAGGATCAACTATCCCAGAGAATAGCTTAACTCACTGCAACACAAATCAGATGCCAAAAAGACAACACCACAATTTACAATGGAGTTTAAATTCAGCAATATGCTTTTCTAAAGAAGTGACCGCTACTGGTGGGCTTTTGAGAAGTGTTCCGAGTCTGTGGAATTATAACCAGTACTCCCCAATACCAAGAGGAGATCTCAGGCCATTATGCTACATAACATAGGTTTAACTCCATGAATGTCTTTCTACAATCAATGTTAATTTATTCAACATAAATAAATACACGTCCTACATTTGTATTTATATTGATCTAGAGAAAGGCAAAACACACACACGAAATGGTATGATTCCTTTCCGTAAAGATCTTTTGTATATTCCATCAGTCTCCATGGGTAGTAAATCCCACATTTTAACTGCCCTTCCTGTAAAGAACACTTTCCTTTGTTTCTGGTGAAATTTCCTTTCTTCCAATCTCTAGGATGACTGTGCCATTTGTACCGTCCTTGGGATAAATCCTATGTTCCTTGAATATATTTGTAAATCACAATCGTATTCCTTTTTCTAATATAAAGCACCCCAATTTTTATAGCCTCCACTCATAAGCCAGACCTTCCAATTTCTCAACTATCCAATGCATAAATCTCTATGGACAGTCCCATGTAGAGAGAAAGAATCAAACAAGTAAAACGACTTAAATTGGCTTTTTAAGAAAGATTGAATTGCTCCTAGTTAAAAACCTATTACGATTGCCTCTATGATTAGTTTATTTTTGTCCTAGCAGGGTGTACTTTTATATCCCCAGTATACAAGATATACAACACTATCCCTACTAAAGTTTGGAGAGTCTGGATCCAAAGTCCCCGTGCTCAAAGTTTCATGAAAAAAAGTTTACACAATTTCAAGATTATTCACATGAATAAGCAAATGTTTTATTGCTCAATTTCGTTTTAAGACACTACTCTGAAATACCTAGATTGACCATACTATTCTGTGATGCTTCTCTGGAATCAATGGTGTAAAACACTTGTATTTATATAAAAAAAAGTAAATCTTTGCTTTTATGCTTTCTAACCACAGTGAACTGCAAATGTTAACATATTAAAGGTAGAGATCATTAATTGCACTTGATGCAAAATGGCACTGGTCATGCACTGCGGAAGCTTTGAGAATCCAATCCGAAGTAGCAATCTTAAATCTGCTATTTTGTGCTACAAAATACAATTAATCATGTTGAACATAAGGAAGAGAGGTGTGTGAGATAGATACATATACATAATATTTTTTGTACCCCATCTCAAAAATCTTGCTACTCACCTATGTAGACTCTCTTGCTGTAACGTTGCATCAGTAACAACACAAACACATGAAGTGGAATAAGATTGATTATGAACACATAGCCGCCCCATGCTGACACCTAAAGGAAATCAGAAAAAAATAAATACAGCAAAGGCAAAATACTGTATGTCCCAGTAGGTTCCCTCAAATTGGTTTATTAATGATTACAATAAAGTTATTTTAATATATTTTCTATAACTTGCAAGACAAGTTTATGGAGACAAAGACGTATTTATCGACAGGAATCTGTTGTGTGTTGTAAGTCTGCAAATATTTGTAGCCAAATACATTGCAGAAAAAAAAAAAAAAAAAGCATAGTTCTACTAACCTTACTGAAATTACACACAAGCAGGCGAAGGAATTCCCCTTTGATATAATGGTGCCTTTTTAATTATCTAAACGGTGAAATATTTACTTCCCTTGCAACTATTTTTCATTGGACAAAAATTAACTAGAGTTCCAGCACTCTCTGACTTCGGAAAAAATGAACAAAGCTGGGTATAAGCCAAAAGCGTAGATAATATAATGTAAGCACAAGATAATATCTGGAGTGATGTCACACAAGCGGGTAAACAGTGGACCCTATAGACAAGGTGGCGGGGGTGAAAGAACACAGGGACAGGGAGTGGGATAGACAATAGACGAGGACAGTGAGGGGGGAGGTAAAACAAAAAAAATGATTGGGGGGGGGGAGGGTAATAAGGGGGGCAACGTTTCGAGGCAAGACCCCTTCCTCAGGACCGTAAGGTACTTCCCTTGACCCTGACACCCCAACCACCAGAGCAGCACTCAGTAATCACAAATGAATGCAAAATGAAGGTTCAAAAGGGCAAAGTCCAGAGCACACAGGAGTATACAGGTAGTATGAATGAAGAATCAAACCGTCAGGTTCACTGTCCACAAGTCTCTCTCTCCCTGGGCCCGCCTGGGACAGGAGACAGACATGGGTCTGTTTAAACAGTGGTTAGCTCTCCTTTAGATAACTAGTGGATATCCATATAGAGATTAATGTTTCACACTGCAAGTCTCAAATTGAGGAAATAAAGAAAGTCCATGAATCCCTATAGTAGGGATTACTCACAGATCTCACAGACTCATAACTTTTGGGTGTGCTTCCGATAAATCAAGGTAGTTAAGATCTCCTGCAGACAGCTGGAAAAATGGAGCACTGCACTTGCAAAAGGAAATCAGGGCTGGATCACTGAGCAGGTAAACAAACGGTTTATTAGGACATGATAGTAGTACAGCAGGTAGTAGTTACGTGGTATCTGCTGTACTATTGTCTGATGTTCTAATAAACAGTTTATCAGCTCAGTGATCCAGCCCGGATTAACTTTAGCAAGTGCAGTGCTCTGTTTTTCCAGCTGTCTGCGGGAGATCTTCACTAAAAGTGCAGCACACACTCCACCATCTTATGTGAAGATGCACCTTCTCAAAAAAGGAATTTGGCAACCCTTCAATTCCATTCTCATGCTATGCCACTGAAATTAAATTATAACAAATGCACTTCACTCCCTATAAAACATTACATCTAGCTTTATAGTCGTATATAGTGGAGCTTGAACATTTCCCTAATCTGTGAAGAGGTGGGGAAAAAAATTGTGGACAAGTGGTGTTATAAAGACACTAGCTGCTGAACCATGTTGGAAGTACAGCTGTTAATTATCGTTCTGCCCAGGCTAGCATTGAATGTATGGGCACAGGGTTCCACATTTGAACTGTGCCATGACATGTTGAGTGTGGTCTCAATCTGTTGGGTGTGTGGGGTCAAGAGGGGGGGAAACAATCTGTTGAGCAGGCGTAAGAGCCCAGGTACTGTGGAATTTCACGGACAGGTGCGGGACAACTGGCATACATCATTACAAAAGCGTATTTTTAAATATGTAAAACTGCTACATAACAGCATGTACACAGTGAAACAAAATGACAGTTATATCATGTTTAATCTTCAAACATCTGAATAAGGTAACTTACCATGTAAAAATAAGATAGACAGCAGCATATTGTCCAAAAGACAGAGCCTGTTTTTACAGCTTTCACCTGAAAGTACAACGTAAAATGAGAATAGCAGGACACAAACTTAGTACAACAGCACAAGAAAATATTTATATATGCAGACGATTAAAATCCGATGAAAATGGACACTGTACACGTTGCAACAAAAACACCACAGCTTTTGCAATGTTAAAAACAAGGCTGCAAAAATGATGCATTCAATACAACAACTTGGGGTAAATATCCCATTTCTTGATGAAGCAATAACTTCCTAAACATTAATAAATGTCTGCACCCCTTGAAGAGGCAATTCAAGCAGGCAATTTCCTTCGCAATTTTTTAATTATTTTTAACATAGGATTGACGCAGGGAGCCTACGGAGCTAACCCCTTTAATTTCATCCATGGGGACCCCCTGCTTTTGGAGATACTTTCCTCTGTAAGGGATGCCGGTAGCGGGTCTGCTCTAATAGCAGGAATCACGTAATGGTCGCTTTTCATAGCTCCCTGTGAGCCAATATGAAGCTGTGACATCACCTGGTCTGGCTTCCTATTGGCCCACGTGACTCGAGAGCTTTAAAAAGCAGAGATACCCGACACCCACTTTGGAGGCAAGGGTCTCTGGAAGCAGGGAGTCGCCAGTGCTGAAATGAATGGAATTCAGCTCTGGAGACCCAGTTTTAATTATGTTTCAAAAAATAAATAAAAATAACCTGCTTTATCTAATAATAATAATAATTAAAAAAAAAAAAAAAAGTTTCTTTTGCAGTGTTACAGTCCCAGATGAAACAGTTCTTAGCACTGATTTGATGGTGAAAAAGCAGGAGCGAGATACTTGAAGTATGATGGCTCAATTGAGCCAGTAAAATTCTATGTACAGTGCAGCGCACACAATCACGGTTAAGAGGTCAGTAACAGCTCAAAAATAAATAGCCAATAATTACAAATTTACAATAAATATGATAAAATATAAAGGAAGGCTGTGATCCTAAATTGTCAGTACTACTGGAGTGGAATATACAAAGAAAATAGAAAAGGAATACCATTGGATTTTCTGTAATTAAAAAGACCTGTTAGACAGTATCTCCCATTTCAGCAGAAGGCTCAACTCTAATAATGTCCGACTTTTGTTCCACCAGTTAAAGCGAGGGACCTCTCCCTCTAATAAAGTGTCTCGCGGCGCCGAGTGAGAAGATGGCGGCGGCCGGAAGTAGAGGTACGTGTCGCGTGTGTGTCGCTCTAGGTGACGTGTGTGTGTGTCTCACTGTGTGTGTGTGTGTGTGTGTGACACTGTGTGTGTGTGTCGCCCCCCCTGCCTTTCACGCCCCCCCCACGGCCTCCGGGCAACGCCGGGTATATCAGCTAGTACAAGATAAAAAGGAAAAAGGACAGGACACGGCAGTCAAATCACCAGGGTCATCCCCTATAGCCACACACCAAGTACAGCATACACTGTTTAGAATTCAAGTTGCACATTGGTATGTCAAAATAATTGCCTCCAAATTGTAAGTCAACGGTTAGGCCTCGGACATGGTCAAAAAGATCGTGCTGAGGCGCGCTGAGGGGAAACATTATCCCCATCAGCGCGGCTTTAGACGGCGCTTCCGCACGCGTGTGGAAATGCAGGCGACAGGCAAGTTTACATTTTGCCGCTGAGGGAAGCGCAGGGCCGGTCACGTGACTGCCAGAAGCCAATGGCAGCCCGTGACGTTGGCGCCCTAGCCCCGCCTGCCTCCAGGTCCGGCTCCCACCCGGCACACAAGCGCGCTCGCTGACGCTCATGCAGGGACACGAAAAATCTCCTGCTTCAGCAGGAGAGCATGAGTGTCAGCGCTGCCCAGCACCGCTCCCTGCACCATGTCCCAGGCCTTATGCAGAACCTGGAAAGCATATTGTAAATTTGTTTTACTTCAGCAGAATATGTAAATAAAAGGATTAGTAATGTATTAAACAGTAAACAAAATAGCACAACCACAGATGGGCCAGTTAAAAGACAGCATCTAACAGTAAACTTTATTTTTTATGTGAGTGTTAGGAACACCTTTAGAGTTGAATTAGTTTACTTCACACTATATTTAAAGGGATTAAATCTGGTCACGTTCTTTCATTCTGAAAATCTCACTGAACTACTGCTAGGTCAATGTTTTCGTCTACTTATTGATGGCTGCCAAAATTGGTCTTCCACTTTCATTCTGAACTCTCCAATTGAACTTTCCCTGCAGCCATTCCCAGCAGGACTCACATTCAGTTGCTACATCACAAATTTATGCAACGGTCACTTGTCTCCTGTGCTGTGTGTAAAATTAAGATGTCATCTGCATTACAAATGTTTCGTCATGTAAGTCGATGAAGTTTTCAAAGCTTAATGATACCAGTTAATATTCATTCACATTAGTTAAGACACTTTTAAAATCTATATATTTTTTAGATTAGATTACTTTGGAGCAATTTTACATGAATGCTCAACTGAACGGTTAAACAGTGCATGTGGATCCCCTTTCAGTCATGGTAAATGAAAAAAATCTAAACAGAACTGGGTCTTGAATTATCATTGGAAACAGGACGCTCAATTGCTATAAAGACATCCAAGCTTCCATTTCTACAAATAACCGGTTTCTTTATCAGATCCTATCCAGGTAGTACTTGGCTCCTGAAAGGCTACATAAAATGTTCCCTGAAGTGTCCAGCACATGGAGGGCCTGTGGAGAAGTGGGCGCAATGTTACATATGTGGTGGAGTTGTCCAATAATTTCCCGGACTTGGGAACATATCTCCGAAATAAACTATGATATTTTAAGAGTAAAAGTTCCCCAAGTGTCTACAATTATTTTAAATTTAAACATGGATACTCTGTACAATTGCAAATTATTAATAACGCATTCTCACGACTACCAGGTAGCAGACAAACCCCCCACCAATGGAGACTATTATAAATATAATTAAAAATGTTATGTTAATGGAGACTGTGGTCCCTGATGGTTGATGGAGTAAACTGTAAGCTCCTCGGAGCAGGGACTCCTCTTCCTTAATGTTACTTTTATGTCTGAAGCACTTATTCCCATGATCTGTTATTTATATTGTCTGTTATTTGATTACCACATGTATTACTACTGTGAAGCACTATGTACATTAATGGCGCTATATAAATAAAGACATACAATACAATATAAAACCCAGTGCAAATATGGCAGAGTTGCTGAGTTTAGCAGCTATGTTTTGTTTGCTCCATAAATATATAAATATCTGTAGAAGGGTAGAAATATGCATCATAATACAATGCACCATGTTTAGTAACAAGTGGTGATTGTGAGGTCTGCAAGTCTCAGTTCTTCCTCCAACATTGGTAGATGGGGTTAAAACCCTTAGCTAGTGCTCAAGTGCTGTAGGCAATGTGAAAAGTTCAAATGATAATGTCCATGAACAAGCGATCACGGTCAGGTTGCGTTCTAAAATAATACTCAGAGCCTCACATAGCGGTGTGGACATGCATACAAGAAGGGTGGTTGAATATAGCAGGAGAAGCTTACCAGAGCGCTCACTATATGGTAAGTCACCCAGCAAGAACCAGCACGATTAGCCCGCAACCCCCACAAAACCTGGAGTCACACACAGACTCTGAACCCGGGACTGGGTGAGTACACACAGCGATGATGCCGACAGGTGTAGAGCAGCTGTGGATCCAATTGTTGGGGAAGCGTGCTCCAGCCTGAGTAGGATAGAAGACAATGATGGAAAGGTGGTGCACTGCTGTCCGGTAAGTGAAAAATAAAAATCCAAGCGCAATTAATGAAAAGACTAAATTTAATGAACAAATGTGGATATACACAACCTAAGCGCAACCCTTTATTTTTCACATAAGACAGCAGTGCACCACCTTTCCAGCAATTTCTGTCTTTCTCCAACATTGATGGTTCTTTGGAAGGATGACTGCCAGAGCTAGAATTCAGAATTAGCCTGTTCACCTACATACACTTGAATGACTTTGGACTTTATTAATCAAGCCTGCAATCAGCCGAAAAAATGCCATTCAAGTTAATGCCAGTTTCCAAGATCGGATACTTTGTAATTAAGGGCCTTTCTCATGAAGCGTCTAACAACTATAGCAGTTTGGTGAATTACCTTATAGATTTTCAGAGCGGACAGTAGAAGAACATTATTTTTACAAGCATTGCTTAAAAGTAAAAAATAAGACATGCCTGGTCAGAGGTCTCAACTACATTGCCGGTCATCTTTTATTTTTGATAAGTGACTACAGTACCTCACTGATGCAACGTTTTACATCTATGAAATGTAAATACATGTGAAATTTGTTTCAAGCAGTTTCTCGTTGCATGTGAAAGCGCTCAGGGAGTTGGCATCTCAGAACAAAAAGACAATATAAGTGTGCTCCACTTAAGCATGCGTTCCATGCACACTGTGTGAGCAACAATTTATTACTGAACATTGACTAATCCTTTCTAAATATGCAGTTAAAATGGCATATTGTAATTCTGAAGAAACAAGTAATTTTTAGTCTCTGTAAACAATATCTAGCCACAACATACAAAAACAGTCAGCAAGCAAAGCAATCACCATCAAGAGATCAGTAATAATTAAATGCAAAGCAAAAGGAAACGGGCAGAGATCTCTGCTGTTTTTATGTGAACTAGGGCTAAAAAAGGAAAATGAAAGCTGTATTTCACTCCAGTAATTACTGTTTTTGAAGCTGTAGCAGTGGTTTCTGTAGTATGTGAAGATAACCTTGGCACTACAAGAGACGTGATGCTATTTCACTTTCATACACTACACTTGACACTGGGCTCATTTAGTGAGACTCGGTGCACCCTGGCTTCACCAAATCTGGTTATGCAGTTTGTGTAAAGAAGGCTTTACTAGCAAAAACACAAACACAATATTATAAATGTGCAGCTTTTGTTAGGCCTAGTCATGCCAACTAAATAAAGACATTATCAATCTAGAATTATTGTTGCAGAGTGGGGTTGAGTCATAAGATTTGAGAAAATCCCAATAGCTGTCAAACAGAAAATTATTGAACCAAATGTACCCAAAATATAAACTAACAATTAAGCATTGGATCAAAGTAAAATAAAAAAAAAAGTTTTAAAACAATTTTTACACAAAAAAATATATATATATATATTTGGTTGAATTTGTTACTTTGGAAATAAAGTCCAAATTCCTTCTTCTTGTGTAAGTGGGGAGTGGTGGTTCTCAGTTAAGTGTGTTGTTACGCATAGCCGACCTTCGGACCAGGCGAACAAGGTGATTGCCTTGGGCTCCGTGCCTTTGGAGGGCCCCAAGCCCCCACCTGTCGGTGCCAGTTTTCATTTTCCGCCCGACAGGAGAGGGGTGAGATAGGGAGTCCAAAGGATCGGTCCAGGAACGCTGCTCACCCTAAGGTGTGTGTGTGTACATACTAAGGGGGACAGGGGGTCCACCTCCTGCAGTGTCGTGTTGTCTTGACGTGTTGCCATGACAACCACCGTGATGTCCCGATGCTGCCGGAAGGGCCATGCTGCCAGCATGCCGTCTTGTCTTCACAAGAGGAAGAGACAGTCCTGCTCATAGCCTACCCTGCCCTTGTCAGAGGCGAATGAAAGGTAAATGGAAAGATTTGGTGGTTTTCTTGACAAACTTGTTGAATAGTGACAGACAAAAAACAAACAAAAAACCCCCCCAAAAGAACAGCCAGAAGAAATCAAAGCCCTCCCGAGTCTCAGCTCACAATGTTCCCAATCCAACTTAAAAGTTTTGGTAAAAGTGCAACAACTATCCAGCTTTAATCCCTTAAACAACTCATTTGCACAGATCCATAGAGGTCCTAGGAAGTACTGCACTTCTTTTCCATCATCAAAATGATAAACAGAAGGTGAAACCACCTGTAAAAATAATATTGTTTGGTCAAGTTAAGGGAGACTACACACATTTAAGGGTACATGCACACCAACGATTTTCAAATACCCACATTTTTAAAAAAAAAATTGTGAGAAGGCTGTGAACTATAATCTGCTTTACTTCTACAATTGAAAATATTTTACGTTTTGGCACAATATCCAGATCTCAAAATCAAGGTGATAGCCATGGCTGGTTTTCATTCAGATTAAGTGTTAAGGAAAAATATTAACACATGTAGAGAGCATTTATTTGCCATGAAAGGGCTTGAGCTAGACGCAATGCTTGGAATTTAGACAAAAGTTAAAATTTTGTCCCATTTGACCACAAAACCCTTTCCCACATGACTGTAGTGTCTATATGCTTTTTCGCAAACAAAAATTTAACTTTGGGGTCTAAATCCCAAGCGCTACATCTGGTGCAAGCCAAACACTGCACATCACCCAGTCAACACCATCCCAACTGTCAAGCATGGGGGTGGCAACATGTTATTGGGATACTTCTCTTCAGCAGGGACTGGGAAGAGTCAGGATAGAGAGGAGAATCGATAGCGCAATGTACAGGTCCTTGAGGAAAACCTGTTTGATTCAGCCAAGATTCTGAAATTGGGGAGGAAATTCACATTACAGCAGGACAATGACCAGAAACACAAAGCCAAAGCCACACTGGATTGGTTGAACAAGCGAATTAATGTTCTTGAGTGGCCCAATCAAAGTGCTGACTTCAGCCCAATCGAACATTTATGGCAAGACTTGAAGATTGAAGTCCATCGATGATCAACAAACTTATCAGAACTGGATTAATTTTCCTTTGAATGGGCAAAAAAATGTCCTACTGTGCAAAGCTATACCGATCCAAAAAGACTGAGCAGTATTTGCTGCAAAAAGTTGCTCCTATCAAGTACTGACTCAAGAGGCTGAATACTTATGCAACTAGCAAATTTCACGTTTTCCCCCCCTTTGCCGACATTTAATCTCCTCATAAAAGTGTTCAAGTTTAACCACTACAGTTTTGGAGCTTTGAATAAAATTAGTTTGAAACAATGTGCATACATTATTTGTAAGTCAACGTGTGAACTAGGTAGGGGTCAATACTTCTGCAAACCACCATGCATGCATATACTGATGCTGTATAACAGCACAAAAAAAAAAAAAAAAGGGTCCATGCAGACCAGACTCACCAATGCTTGGTTTATTGCCATCAAGTTTTCAGTCTCTGTATGACCTTTGTCAAGAAGGCACTATTGGACTGAAATGTTTATTGCAATTAATTATCAAGCATCGGTGAGTGCTGGCCTGGAAATTGCCATATGTACACAACAGTAAGAGATGATGGCCCATATTTACTAAGCAGTGCTATTCTAATGAATGGGTCATAAGATGCCTGCAGGCATTGGCAGCTCACATATAGAATAGGTCGCTACACTTCTTAAAAATAATTATACTTGTATGCGAGTTCTGTTGCTGGAAGCAATTAGCTTTGCTTTCAAATAAAACGATTACATTCATACATCACAAAATCCTTTAGGCTGGAGAAATGGTTAAAAAAAAAAAAAAAAAAAGAAGTGAATTATTAATATTTTTTTTAAATTTTGGTGTTTAGAAACATAGTTTCTATGAATCAGCAGGAAAACCAAAGTATGGAACAACATTTACCAATTAACCTCTCTTTAGGAGGCCAACAACGGCAGCATTGTTTATCTCCTTGTGACTGATGCGATTTGTCTGGCTCCTTCATTGTAATATATGTACCCTTAGAATTCTTTTCTAGCATCACACTGGTAATGTAACAAGACAGACTTTGGGTTTTAATCGCATTGACTGCAGGCAGTTCAATCCAGGTGCCAATCAGAATGTTATCTTTGCATGCCTGCCTTGCAAATGAAAAAAAAAATTCTGGAAGGCCAGGGATGGCAGGCATGAATGTAAATGCATTAGAAAATGGGTGGCTCTGATGGCTATTTTACAGTACAAAGCAGGAGACCTGGTTATACAGGGGCAGTTCCACCTAAAAGCAAAGTATGGCAGTGGCATGTTTAATTGGTTACATGAAGCAGGACTATTTTTTTATTATGATGTCCATCATGTAACCTCTTAAAAAAGCCACTGTCCATATTTTGCTTTCCTCCTAAGCGTAAAAATGTAATCTTGACATAAATATCTTGCAATAATTTCTTTACTTCAAATTTACCATTGTTAATAAAAAGGTTTGAAGGATTTTCAAAAGTAATTACAAAGCAAGCACACAAACATAAGTAACTGATATCAGATATCAGCAGATCCAGCAAAAAGTGTAACCATATTTATTTTAACAAGATGGAAAATAAGTACAACTTATTGTAAGGATGATTGAATTTGTGTTGGCAAGCCACTAGGTTATTTCAATTTTTCTGGAGCAGACCGTGGCACTGCCCCTTTTATGCAACATACACTTCCTGCTTATTTCCTCCTAGCTCAGAGGTTTGTTATTGATGCTGCAAAGCTATTTGAGACAGTCTGAACAGGAATGTGAAGGACACTGACAATCCCAGCTCCCTGAAATAATGTAGACAAAGTGCAGCGTGAATGGGGTGATTGATTCCAGTTTGTCAACGCTCTAGGATACAGTCTATCCATATTGCCTCTTGGAGCATTAATCTGCACTGGTCAATTTCTTTTGTAAACCTTATACTGTATGAACCAGGAGGTCCCCCAGAGCTGATCAGTGGTAGCCAGCCTCAAGAACCCCATGGATCCTGATCACTAAATGGCTGATGGGTCAGGGCTATATTAGAAAGCAGTCATCACTTTTTTGTGACCATTTTTAAAAAAAAATATAATTCCGGGACAACAGCTTGGATTAGGTAGGGTTTTTATTTTTTTTTCAAATGCAAATTGAGGAGGCTTTAAACCGCACTTAGAATGTCGATTTAAAACAATTGCCACAGAAATATGAATTTGTGTCAGAAATCTACCATGGGAGCTGCATTCTGTACTTCTGACATACAGAACGGCCTTTGAAATCTTGGTCTATAAATGGCTGCATAGTCAGAGGCTCTGATTGAAGTCTGAAATATTTACTTCCTTGTGTGGGGGTCCAATTGGACTGCATCCCAGAAATTTAGGCCTTCAATAACTTCCATGAAAGGCCTGCTGAAGTGGTTAAAGCATTTTGCCAATGGCCCCTTTGCAAGACATGCTACACTTGTGAACAGCTAATAGTCGTAATAAAGGTATTAAGTTCAAGTGTGAAGCAATTTCAGAATCATTTATAGGAGCACTTCAGTTACAACCAACAATAAAGTGCAGACATCTTCATTAATGATCCAGGACACCATCATGTAGAAGGCGGCCTCCGCTTCTTACTAAATAAAAGTGATCTGTTTTTCGCGGAAATTCACAACTCCTTGCAGTCAAGCTGATATCAATTACAAATCTAAGCTGTTCTGTAAATGTTACGAATTATTTAGTATCAAACAAGTATAGGGTGACCACTTAAAACCAAAAATGTGCATCAATATTGCCCTGAGAAGGTTGCTTATGAGAAGAGGCAGAAATATGAAGCAGCATTCAGTGATTCAACACTAAAGGCTTCAAAATAAGTGGCTTGGTACTCTTCTATCCATCTAAAAAACAGCATCTGTATTATTTCCTTAAAAAAACCCGACTGGGTATGCTGAAAAGTCAGTTGTGCGAGAGTAAAATGCAGATGTGCAGACAATTTATGCAGTTCATAAAGGTAGTTATTGTTTCTCTGCCAGACCGTGGAGAAAGGCTACAGGGAGGAGGAAAATCCAATTACTTACCCACAAATAATATGTAAACTGCAGTGCAAAAATTGCAATGCCTTCATTGTCAAAGGATCCGGCTACTGATCGGGATATGTAGCCTGGTACTATAGCAATAAAGCAGGCAGCTAGAAGCCCTGCTCCCTGGTTCCACAGTTCTCGAGTGAGCAGGAAAGTGGAAATGGATGTAAGGCCGCTGAAAATGGGTGCTAGAAATACACAGACATCTCTTATATGGACTGTTATGTTAAGCATATTTAAAATCCAATGTATAAGGCCGGCTGTCACCATCAACCCAGGGTACACCTGCAAGAAGAAAAGAAACAAAATTAGAAGAAGAAACTAAGAGCAAACCGTTAGATTTGAGCTGCCATGGCTTTAAAATCAAAAATATTTTGTTTAAACAATGAAGAGGTGTTTAGTTTAACCATTGCAAAATGTAATATACATTTCAGAAATGTAACTTACTATGGCAAATGTGATGTTACCAATTGTAAGATCTCTCCAGCTGACCGTACGTGTGTACATACTGTACACAGCCACACCTAGGGCTTTACTAATTTGAATACATTATTTAAAGCCACGAATTTAGCACACCACAAAAAAAAAGGTCCAAGTTGAGGTATTGACAGGACTATTTCCATGAAATCCATGTGTTTTCACATTGGTTAAGATCTGTGATTGCCTGCTCCTTTCCTTACAATAGTGCAATATAGTTTATCGCTGGAGGGCCTTTTTATTATTTGCTTCTACTTGATCTTTGAGTGGCACCCTCTGTGGCCTATAAACCATCAAACGGGAGTGTCCCCTTCCCATCGCACTGTAGCAGCTTCTTGTTGAAGGGGGTTAGGGAAACGGCACGGGTGAAGACATATCTGTCTCCATGGCTGCTGCAATAATTGGTTTGTCTCTATTGTATGTTTTGTAAACTGATAAACTTTATTTTATAGTTGGTATAGGGTATAACCATATGTATAGTATTGTGTATAATACTGTATATCAATGTATGGTAACATGATCATGTACCGGGAATGCTTTTTAAATGGAAATTAACTTCTTAAATCTGTGGACCCATTTTGATTGAACTGAAGAGGTTAAAATAAAAACTGAAATGAAAAACTTAAAGGCCAATTAAGTGAAAGAACTGTGCTCCCTTTAAAACCTACTCGTTCAAGTCAAACATTTTACTACCAATCTTTTTCATTTCGGAAAATCTCCTGGGATAAATATTTCTTTTTAACCTTCTAAAACAGCATTTGCACATATTTTAACATACAAATAAATGTAATCCACTTCATTATATATTTTTGGGATGAGACAGTTTTCTAATTATACATGAGTTTAAGCCAGTAATGTAATTTTTTAAAATCAAGTAGAGAATAAACTGGGTATTTTCTGTAAGAACTTAAATATATCAAGTGACCGAGTTAAAAGCAAATTGTGCTGCCTTTTATTGGAAAAAACATGATTGGATATGTAAAACCATAATCACCACAGTTGCATTAAAATTTTTTACCTTAACGGGAAACAAAACCTGCCGCTGAGAACCACTGGGTTCACAAAGCGAGATAGATAGATATAGATATATATATATATACATACAGAGAGAGAGAGAGAGATCTATCTATCTATCTAAAGAATAAAGTGCTGGCTGCGACACCCAACACGACCATTTTAAATTCAGCTAGAACAGGTAAACCAGCTGCAATCTGTGTCTGAAGTAGGAGGGTTTGCAGATTAAGGGAAATCCCCAACTGCGTGCAGCCCAGTGAACCAATGACCGACGCATGCTTAATAGGTTGCATGCAGATGAATGCAACTTTATTAAATAAAATCATTTTTGAAATGGCCCGTTCAACTTTTGTCTATGAAAAAGCAATGTTTTTGAAGGTCTTGTTTCCTACCTACAGATATATCAATCAACCATGGTTTTTCTTTTATGATGCTCCCATTGGACAAAGGACAACACATTTTAGATGCACGAATTGCACAGTTCCCAATTAATAAAATATTTTTTTTCAGGACAGAAGTAAAATGTTATTTAATATTTCTAATTAAGAAACTGACAAGTTTCTTCCCCCCCCTCCTCCCCCTCTCTTACTACAGGAACTTCCCCTTTAAATAAGTTTAAGATCAAAAAGGTAACACTAGGCAGGGATAAACAGTCTTGAAATTGTGTACACGACCCCCTTTTTCATGTATGTGACATTTCAAAAGGATCCTATATGGATACTTGAAACTCAAGTAAAACATCAATGAACAGCTACGGTGTTAATTCAATAGATCAAAACCTTCAAATAGACCACTTTCATTGTAGCTATCTGGATGTACAGTCAAAGCAATTCTTTTTTCTTGTAGTATACTGGAGTTTAATCAAGCATAGTGAAATATCCATAATTATGCACAGGGCACTTCACAACTTGTAAACAACCTTTTTTGGGGGTAAAAAAAAATATATTGTAAGAGGTATGTTTGCACTGTACAACAGTAACAGCGTTTAATTTTATCCGTGGACAAATGTTACCTCATTGGGAGGTGGAAATAAAATATTCAAAATCTCATGTCACATCTCATGTCTATATAACCAGTACAAGGAAATAGAATTGCTTGTATTGTACATCCACCTACTTATGATACTTATATTGAAAGTGGATTTGCAGGCTTTGATCGGTTGCTTTACATTAGCACTGTAGCCATTCATAGACGCTGTACTTGAGGATTATTTTGAAATGTGTATTTGCCCATTTCGTTATATTTTTTTTCTTACTTTGTTTTCAAGGCATTCTGTAAGTGAGATCTATAGATCACACAAAATATAAGTAAACAGGGTTGATGTAACCAATTACAACTCAAGCCAGAACAAAAAGGTATACTTGACAATAAAATGCAAGGTGAAAAAGTATATGAACCGAGAATAAAAAGAACATTGAGAGTTTGAACTTTAACTGAAGCTGATAGCCTGCTACAGTCACACAGTCAGAGCATCAACTTGTAACAGTCTACATGAGACATTACTTGAGGTAAGAACAAAATCTATGATCTTTGATAGATGCCAATGTTGGCGCAATGATTTAGTATTCGAGAATAACAAAAACCTTCAGCAAAACCGTCTGTAAAAAAACATCCTACCCAAAAATAAGTCAGCACTCATTTATTTTTGTAATATACAACATTTAAAACGTCGTTCTTTGGAATAAGTAAAACGCATTTAATCACATTCTTGTCCTTTTCTGACAACATTTTAAAATAAAAGCAGAAAGTTGCTCAATTGCAAGGGGAAAAAAAAAATTCCTGGTCTTTAAAAAAAAAAATTGCATAATGAGCATGTAATTCTGCTTTACGGTTTAGTCTACTATTGCATTGGTACAGTTTAGAATACCAGTGCAAATCCTTTTTACATTTGCAATCTAGTCTGCAAAGCAATATACCCTATTTCCTCAATTCTAAGACGCACCTTTTTTTCGGATTTTCACATGTCTGAAATCGGGGTGCGTCTTAGAATTGATGTATTAAATAAAGTGCCTACATTACTAACCCCCTCTTTTCACCCAACATGTTTCAGGAGAGGTCCCAAGTCAGCGGAGGATGAAGTGTGCGGCGGCAGCAGGAGAGGTCCCACGTCTGCACATGGTTGAAGATGGACAGCGGGCGGGAGTGCGGTGGCAGGACACGTCCCAAGTCCGCAGGTGAATGAAGATAAGACAGCGGGCGTGCGGTGGAGGAGGCGGCTAATAGATCATAATAGCAGGAGCAGAGCGGCATAGGGGAACGGCTTGGAAGGTGCACACTAACACTGGAAGTTGACCAGTGCCCGACTTCCGGTTACAGTGTGCACCTCCCAAGCCGTTCCCCCTATGCCGCTCTGCTCTCCTGCTATTATTATCTCCTGCCGCCGAACCCCACCGCACACCCGCTGTCTTATGTTCATTCACCTGCAGACTTTGGACCTGTCCTGCTGCCACACACCCACCCGCTGTCCATTTTCAACCATCTGCAGACATGGGACCTCCCCTGCCGCCGCCGCCCGCTTCATCCACCGCTGACATGGGACCCCTCCTGAAACATGGTAAATGAAAAAGTAATTTTCCCTCGATTGTAAGTGCCATATTGATGGTGCATCATACAATCGAAGGCATCTTACAATCGAGGAAATACGGTAATTCTCATCAACTATTAGTGGAAGCAAGAGATTTGTGCTTTAACGTGATGACAGAAATAGTAATTTGACACTTACCGTGCCGCCTACTATTCTTCCTAGTGGATACCATGCTCGTTCGTCAAACCAATTTAAAAATTCATAAAACCCGTGGGATGCTAGGTGATGTGTTGATCTGTAGTTAAACCTGCACAAAGAGACAAGTTAACGCCGTTAGACTAAACTTACAAATAATGACATGCCTAACATTTACTAAAAGAAAAATCAATGGTCTCCTGTAACACAAACACTATTTTCTGCAGCATGGATACTATGTAATACACAAACATTGTAGGTAACATGGTGTATGGTTTGAAAGTCAGTAATGACAGCCACTTTCCAATTTTGTGGTCAATGTATCTTTCTGCAGTGTTTCACAATAATCAGGAACTTTGCCAAAAGCTGGGAATGTTGGTTTAAAACTCATTTACATGGTAACATGTCTTCAGTAAGACTAATCCAAATTATAGTGCACTTTCAACAATGAATTGTAGCCATGGTAGATTAGTGGCTGACTGCTTTAACATTGACGGATCAAAGAATTAAGCCCAGGGTTATTGAAGATACTGCAACGGGTACAATTTTACCATTGACCTCAATATGTACTACAGGATATACAGTACTTCCTGTAAGAGGAGATTTCAGAGGGGCTCGCAGATGCAGCAAAATCAGGATTGACGGACTGGTTTTGCTTCGGCTTTGGGGCAGAATGCTTCAGCGTGGTCAAGTCCTGCACCCAAGATCAGCACCCATGGCGACATATGGTCAAATCTTTGTTGCTTACTGTACATTGAGAAACGTGATCAGTACCTCTGCGTTATTAAAGCAGCAATACTACATGTTTTCTTTTCCCTCCTATTTTTATATGTAAAGCATGTGACAATGTATATATAATTCTACATTCTTACCCAAGCTACAATATATCCTGATAGTACTATAGTAACATTATCTATTGTTACAATTTACAGCCCAACCTGTTAGGAATATTGGCAACAAATGATCATAAACAGCAAAGTGTTGCAAAGACCTTGCACTGCTTGGGAGGTGTGCTAAAACCTGCTATAGAAATCAAAGGCTGCACAGCTCACTACACGCTGTGACGCGTCAGCCGCTAGGGGATACAAGAGAATTGTAATCCCTAGCTTCGACGCGTCACGTGGTGTGGCTGTGAGCCAATGAGGAGGGGAGGCTTCGGGGGGAGGAGAGGCTTCGGGGAGCGGGGAGGAGTGTGGAGTGCCTGCCTCTGTGTGCGCCTGCCTGCGTGTGTGTATGAGTGCCTGCGTGTGTTGCTTGTGATTACTTCCATCAGCAGCCCGTGGAGGGAGGGAGGGAGGGGGGGAGAGTAGCGGGTCCCTCCGCTCAAGCCACGTACCCTCCCGCTCAAGCCTCCCACTCCCGCTTACCTCCCGCTCCCTACAGACCGCATATCGCGGTCTGTGTATGTCAGCGCCCCCCGCCTGTCTGCAGTGCGGGAGCGCTGACGGAGGGAGCGGGGCCTTAGCCTAATGGAGGGGGGGATTTTTTTTAAAACTTATTCCTCACCTGAGCTTCTAAATCACTTGTATAAAAGTCTTACTGCAAGCAAAAAAGTAACCGCATTACTTTATAAAAAGCATACATCCGACAATTAGTGCAAAGGAAAACATTTTTTTTTTCCACAGTAGTCGCAAGAATCAGCATTTGAGCCAACCATCAGAAAACTGTTGGAACATAAAAATTCTACTTGACCACACTGCAGACTTCGCATGCATAGGTCTATACCACCGGCATGGCTTCATTCAATCAAGGCTTGAAAGAAAAGTTTTTTTCCTGTTTATTGAATACTTGGGTAATTTCCTACATGTCAAAACATAATTGGGCTGATAAAATGTTGTGCACTGTATTAAGAATCCAATTATAGTTATGTAACTATATTCGCAAACTTCAATCCTTTCAACTTAGAGGTTCAATTATATCCAAGTACAATCTGACATTCATGTCCAACAAGCCTCATGCCTCAGCAAGAAGATACCAGCTAATGCTTTACGAATGACAGCCATATGGAGACATGCTATTCAGTTCACTTCATGCATTTTAGATTTAATCAATACATATCAGTGCACTCCTCAGGAATCATGAAATACGTACTTCATATAAAGTGGCTAGTTTAAGCAAACCCGTGTACAGAGCACAATTCATTCAAATTCTAAGAACTAATTTTTAGTGAATGTTTCAGAAAATTGCAGGCACTGTAGAAACTAAATTGTCACTTGTCAAATCTACGTGAGGGAGATTTAAACATAACTTCACTGGTTCCCATTCTGTAAACAATCTAAAAATAAACAAACATGAAGTTGGGGGGGGAGGGGGGGAGGAGAACTGCCATTGATAGGCAATTGGATTTTTTTTTTAATTGGACTGTAGATGCAGATCAATAGAGTTGTGTATCTTCAGGGTGGATAGCTCGGCTAAAGCATAGCAGGATGCATTTGTAGTAAAGGAAATCTGTGAAAGACTGACTTCCTCCAGAGGTGTTCAGTGGAATGAGTGCAAGAGTGTAAAAAATGTTTGCATGCTAAGCCAGGGATGTGGGTTGGAGCGCTGTCTACGCACAGAAGCATGCTGGTCAAGTGAAGAGGTAAGGATAGTAATAAGTTGTGACAGGGCTATTTGGGACGGTGAAAAAAAAAAAAAAAAAAGTTTAAAATTTATGGTAGATGTCAAGGACTTTAGTTCCAGATGATCCTCTGACACAGAACTGCACTATTTTCAGCGCTGCGATGCCCCTGGTTACCAAGACAATTATTTTTTGTGCTGGTACCATGAAGCTACAACTGATTACATTGTGTCTTTCTAATCGCTGTCGGGTCCTGTGAGGTTAGGCAGTCCAGGAGAAAGCACAGACATAAGCTAGGGGGTACCTTGTGGTGGAAATATGAGAGGTCCAGCACTGGAGGAACCCTTGATTCCAATTATGTAACAAAAATAATCAAACTCCTATATATTAAAGCTGGCTATGAGAAGGGAGCTCAATTCTATGTCAACTATGAACACCCCAAGACAACACCAAGTCTAGGTTTAAGTCTCATTGGGAGTTAGACATTGGCTCCCCATAATGCCGAGTCCATACAGCCTACGCCCGCATCCGTGATGTCACCTGCATGAAACGGGTGCATTTTTCAGACATGCTAGATGCGTCATTGGGGGCATGTCAGTGACATCACGGAGCCGGATTGCTCTCATTGGGTGAACAGCTCTTGTGACCTGCACGTCGCGCAGAGAAATCTTTTTCAAATGATTCCTCATGCAACGCACGCCTCCTCCTGCTATCCCGCCCGCACGGTCTTTGGGTGCGATCAGAGCCTTAAGGCAATACAATCTTACCACGCGCAGACACCTCCGCGGCAGCATGGACTCGGCCTTAGACGAGACATAGAAATCATTGAATTTCCAAATCTGTCCAAATATAAAAGTCAAAATTCAACTGCTTTAAAGGTGGTACCTAACACCAGAGAGACCAAGTAGAAGCTGTCTGGGGCATTCCCTATTGTGCCAGCCAGAATGAGGACAGAGGAGCTCACTAGAGCAGAAGTATTCACCCTCCTGCAAATTTTTCACATTTTGTTGGCTCCTGAGTCTACTCAATGACGCTTGCAAATTGGACTACAGTAGTTTTTGTAGATTCTACTTTTAAAGTGACAACATTGTTAATTTTTATATTCTCTAGAAAATGCACAGAGGGGGAAAAAAAAAAAGTTTAATCTCTCAGTTGCTTAAGTATTCAACCCATTTTCTACTGCAGTCCTAAAATCAGCTCAGGTGCAAATAGTTTGAAACCATTTCACTAGTTTTGTGACATTTCAGCCCGTGTGCAATAAATGTGGTTTAACATTTCCCTTAGGCATATACAGAGTTTCAAGTTGCAACCCTGTGATCCAACAAATCATCCATTAAGAGCAAGGAGCCTCCGAAACAAGTCAGGGATAAAGTGGTAGAGCGTCACAGAGTAGGAGAAGGTTACAAGAAAATGTCAAAGGCGCTGCTTATCCCTGTCAGCACAGTAAAGTCAATCATTAAGATGAAGATGCATCATACCACCCACGCTATCCTGATCGGTCTAGGACCTTTGGTCATGACTAAAGAGCAGGTGGTGGCCCGCCACCACTGCAACTCACTGCTGTACAATTTGCCGCTACGAAAATGAACTTCGGGTACCTGGCACTCCTAGTCCCGTGATCACTGCTCCGATGGCACGCACAGCCGGGACAGGAGCGATGGGCGGCCGAAGTGTGGTGAATTGAATGGCAGCAGAACGCTGGTCGTGGCCAGTCAAAGCCAAAAGATCCCAGATGCAGACGCACACCCAAACTGAGCAGCCGGGCAAGCAGGAAAGTTGCTCGGGATGTCACTCTGAAGTCAATGACCTTGAGAGATCTGCAAAGCTGTCTCTGAGATGGGAGTCAGTGTTCACACAAAAAATAAGCCGGTCCCTACACAAAGCTGGAAGTATCGACGGGTGGCAAGGAAGAAGCATTACTCAAAAAGACTCCTATTCAAATCACGTATGGAGTTTGCAAAAAGCATATAGAGGATACTGAAGACATGCTGAAAAAGGTTTTGTGGTCAGACGAGCACAACACTAGACATAACCCAGTCAAAACCATCCCAAATTGTCAAGCATGGTGGGGATATGTTATGGGGATGCTTCCCTTTAACAGGAACTGGGACGTTTGTCAGGATAGATGGGAGAATGGATGGTGTAAAAAACTGGGGAATTCTTGAGTCAGCCAAGACAAACTGGGAGGAAAAATAAATAAATCACATTTCAGCAGTACAATGATCCGAAGCACAAAGCCATACTGAACAAGGAGAATTAATGTTCTTGAGTGGCCCAGTCAAAGTCCTGACTTTAATCCAATTGAACATTTATGGAGAGACTTGAAGATCGCAGTCCATTAATGGTCCCTAACCAACATATCAGAACTGGATCAATTTTCCAGTGAAGAATTGGCAAACATTTCACCATACTACTGTGCAAAGCTAGTAGAGACCTATCCTTAGGCTAAGGCCCCGCTCTCAGAGTCAGCACGCCCGCACTGCAGACAGGCGGGGCGCTGATATACACAGACCGCGATATGCGGTCTGTAGGGAGCGGGAGCCGGAGGTGGGCGGGAGTGGGAGGCGTGGCTTGAGCGGGAGGGGGGGCGTGGCTTGAGAGGAGGGACCCGCTACTCTCCCCCCTCCCTCCCCCCACGGCTTGGGCTGCTGATTGAAGGTAAGTAAAGCAACACACACACACACACACACACACACACACACACACACACACACACACACACACACACAGAGGCAGGCACTCACGCACTGACAGGCACGCACACTGCTTTCACTCCACACTCCTCCCCGAAGCCTCTCCTCCTCCCGAAGCCTCCCCTCCCCATTGGCTCACAGCCACACCCCGTGACGCGTCAACGCTAGGGATCACCATTCTCTTGTATCCCATAGCGGCTGACGCGCCACAGCGTGTAGCAAGCTGTGCAGCCAGGGGGGACCGGCTCTGCAGGATTCCCTTGCTGGTGGGGAACTCGCGTGTGGCCGCCCGTTACACCGAGCGCAGCGGGACCGAGGCCTAAGACTCGACTCATCATAGTACTTGGTAGATGCATGTATAGAAATTCAGACCACAGAGCAGTCCAAACAATCCAGTGCTCCAAAAAAAATTATTGTAGAGGTGTGTGACTGGGGATACGCAGTATATAAGTGTCTCTAAATATTGTAATAGACACACCATGTGTGTCAGCCTGTGAGCAATTGCCAGTAAGGATAATGTATAAGGCCCAGGCCATGGTTAGTGCTTGCTTGCTTGAGCGTGCTCTCGCTTGCTGATGCTTGCCCCTGAGCCCCTACAGCCGCAATTAGAGCGGCTTTAGTAGGGGCTCACCTGCGCTTCCGCGCGCTTGCGGAAGCGCATGTCTTAAGGGAATTTAAAATTCCCCCGCTTGCCGGCGCGACAGGCCGGTCACGTGAGCGGTGCGCCCAATGAGGGCGAACCAGCTCCGTGACATCACTGGCTCGCCCCCGGCCAGTGACGCGCCCGCCACCGGCCAGTGAAGCGCCCGCCCCCGGCCGGCCCGCTGACAGCGCGTGCGGTAAGCAACCGCAAGGCCAGGGATAGCACCCGCTTTCCCTGAGCCTCAGCGCGCATCAGCGAGCAAGCAGGGAGCATGGACTCAGCCTTAGAAGGTAATGAGTAAACAAAGATGGTAAATGAAAGGCTTGTTACAGACTGGCTGCCACATGCAGCACGATCGCGTCGTAGTAAAATTACTCACAGGTAGGTGAAGTGGGAAAGATGATTATAAATCTTGTGCAATCACTGGGAGCCAGCGTCTCCTCCAACAGCAGCCTCCGATGACGGGCAGCGCGACATCAGGAAATAGGGGAATCCCCGCGATGGAGCTCAGTAGCCACAGCCAGGGCAAATCCCTCCGTATGGTAAAGGGGGGGTGAACGGGCCCCCAAACCGAAGACTCCGTCACTGGACAGACGCAGCCCCAGTGCGGCTCGTCAATGATAAGTAACCGCCTGCCTCTTTCACCGGAATGGGTTGCTGTGTATAGCAGGGAGGAGGTCACAGCCGGCATCCAAATGAAAGCTTGCAGCAGCGTATCACCAGCGGCGTTCAGCCAGGTAAGGAGAAGTAGTTTAGAATAATGGAAAAAACCCGTGCGTGAAACATGTCAGAGCGTCTTTAGGAACTCTGCCCTATGTTCTTTTATCAATAAACCATTCTAAAGAAGACCCTCGTGTCCTGTGATGTGCTGGTGGGCTGTGCTCCGGTTTTTTCCATTATTCTAGACAACTTGGTAGAAGCACCTTTTGCAGCAATTACTGAATCGTGGGACTGAATACTATTGCAACCAGTGATTTTAATTTTGTACATTTTCTTTGCAGACATTTAACCTACTCATAGAACAATGTTCAGTTTAATCACAACAACTTTGTAGTTTAGAGTTTATTATTATTTTTTTTAAATGGTGCATACATTTGTAATTCAACGAAAGGCGACATGGGTAGGGGGTGAATACTTCTGCAAACTGTATGGTGGTCCTGCCCAAAAATCCAGCAAATGTGGAGGAGGGTCCGTCCACTTAAAGACCAGGCAGCAGACCTTTCTTTACCCTGGGAACCAGCAATAGTTTTGCTCAGTAAGCCCATTCTCACGGCTAATAGATATACTCAGTTGAACCAGCAATGCATATGCTTAATTCTGCTAAAATCGGCAATAGCCAGCTGTTGGAAACAGTCTTTTCCTCACGCTTTACTTCTTATAAGAAATAAGTGTCAGGCGAGTTTAAAGGAAACGTTAACCAGTTTATCGTATTTATATTTGTTACTTAAGTAATAATCCCAGAAGAACAGGGCATGATTGGCCAGTAATGCCCTGTTCTGAGGGGATTATTACTATTATAGGCTAAATGTAGACTTATTTTCATAACCAATAGATACTTTTGTATAGTTGTATTTACCATTTTATTTTAATTAAAAAAAATATATATATTAAAACACCTCTATATATACTTACACTGCAGCTATCTATATCCACACACTGCCGCCTCTATACACACACACACACACACACACACACACACACACACACAGCAACTCTGCAGCAGACACATTAGATAGACAGAAACTGCAGCTACAAACTCTGCAGCTACAAACACTCCCTCCTCAACACAATGGCTCTGTGCATGGACAGAGGGGGAGGAGTCACTGCCTGGCTGCTGCTTCCTGCCCTGTCTCAGCTGTTCTGATAAAAGGAAAAGCTAATTGGCTAGAAATAAACACTTGGTAAGCTGCCAAAAATGTCGGGCATTACTGAATGAATAATGCCCAGAATTTTAACCAATCAGAAAAGGGATTTCAATAATGCCCGGAATGTTACAGCTTTAGCATGCAATAAAGTGTGGAATAAGTGGTTTAAAGCACGAATACTACTTTCCTTGTTTATTTTCTTATTTTTTATATGTAAAGCATGCAAGGATGTATAATTATACATACTTGTTTAAGCTACTGGTTGATCGGTACTCCTATGCGAAATGGCCACCTTCTTACTGTGCTGCAGTCTGAAATGCTGCAGCTGATATGCAACATTACTTAGTGTAACAGATTATTGTTACAGCTTTCAGGTAAAACAGTATATGCTGATTGGAACACAGCAACTGATCTGTTCGTGATACTTTGTTGCCAAAGGGCAGAGCTAAAAAAAAATTAAATAAAAAAAAAGGTGCCAGAGCCAGTTCCAAAAGAAGTGGATATGACTCAAAAAGCAATCAAAGGATTAGTATTTTTTTTAAAAAAACATTAAAAATGGCTATTACTTTTTTGTATTCTTCACCCATTCACAATTATAATTTATGAAAATTTTCAAAATAAACTGTTCAAAAAAAATGGCACTAGGAGTAAAAATTAAATAAAATCATACGGTATTATCCAATACTACAGAAACTATTTAAAAACAAAATCTAGGATTTCATGTTTTGCCGTTTTAATTATAATGCTCTAAATATCAATATTTCTTAACCAAATATACAAAATGTATGTCGTCAATGTATCGCGACATGCTTATTTTGCAAGTCTTACCCAATCCCCTAAAACATCCCCACCCATACTTCCACCAACCCATACATGTTATTTTGTTATGGAAAATTATAGATAGCAGGGGGGGGGGGGGGCAGGGAAAGAGGCAGGATTGCAGATTTAAAAAAAAAAAAAAAAGCTTATGAAGGATAGAGCAAAAATAAACCAATGGATAATGATCATTTGTACAAGAGGGACGGCACCTTTAAAAAAAAAAAAAAGAAAAAAAAAGAGTAAAGTTCCACTAACCCAATTTTTATTTATTTATTTTTAAATGGAACCAATTACCTTTAAGCCGAGTCCCCGGTGGTCACGGCGGCGCGCCACACACGAGACGCCTCTATCAGGTAGGCCGGTGTGACTCACACAGGGCGATGACGTGTCGGCTAGCAGGGAAGACAAGAATGTTGTCTTACCATGCGGCGACACTGTCACGTGGTGTGCGGGGAGCCAATGGCAGTTAAAGGAGGAGGGGGGGGCCTCCAAGTCGAAGCTCTGAAAACAGAGGTAAATCAGTGCCAGAAAAATGCTCTGTGGTGGTACAAAAACAGACTTTTGATGAGTCACTGCAATACAACAAAGATGGTAGAAATACTGTACTGGATGCTTACGGTGCCACAGCAACTGAGACAGCTTCATTCGTTCACGGCTGCCCCCCACCCCATTTTGGCCACACCACCCATCGCTTCCTACGGACCGCGGCTTTAAGCTGTACAAGTGCCTGTGCAGCCGCCAACACTGGGGCCATAGCCTTACATTTGCTTCTGAAGCGATCTAGTGCCTTTTCACATTGGATTTGTTGATATAACACTTTGTGGACTAAACACCTATTGTCATTTTCTACAAATGGCTTATAAAACTTATGTCAGAGATAAGTCGCAGCTAAGAGAAAAAAAAAAAAAAGAAGAAAGAGAATTGTGTATTGTACACTATTATGATTTTGTAGTCTAGCATAGCTAGCTAAAACCAGCAGAGCTATAAAACATTGTAAAACTGTGAAATAGCTATGTAATACCTTAACACTTCATGGTTAAGTGTTACTTTTATTGTAACACCAATGTGTGCTGTTAAATAGAACTGAACCTTTAAAGATTGCTTCCAACAAAGCACTTAACTGCTTGGGTGAAAATGGCTTATCTTACCATCAAGGGATGATGAAAAACATTAGACTCATTGCTTTGTATGAAACGGGAGCTTGATCGCCAAAAACATGGATACAATTCTGTCATTTTAACAGGCCACTGAAATAAAGAATATACTAAAACTTACTGTAATAAATCTGATAAGCTAAAATCGATGACAGGAGATATGCATGTACAGCCATACTCGTTTCAAAGAACATGTGTACAATGTCCTGGCTAGTGAAGCGGACAGCCACGGTGTGTTTGAAATTAGTGAATGCTTTTAAACTGCAATACTTTGCAATTCCCTTCAGCAGCAATGTAGTTCAGGCTCCTTCAGAGTCAAGTAATACAGAACATGTGTACCTATTATGAATGCAGAAGCATTACCACATTTATTGTTCAAACACTATTTCTATAGAAAGAACTTCTACACTTGTGATAGCAGCACTGTCCTTTCATCAGTGTCAAAATCAAAACATGGAATAAGAGTTTCACAGCAGATAAGAACCATTTGACCTTATTTGAGCCTTTGGCTTTCTTTTGTATTTAGGATAGTCTTATAAATTCAACCCTCCCCACCCCCCAACACCTCTGTTGTGAGGCTATTCCATCACCTTTCCTGTAAAGAAATACTTCATCACATTCCCCCCTAGCCTGCCATTCTCCAGCTTCAGAATATGACCTCATGCTTTTGCACATTGCTCTAGTACTGTGTTGAAAACCTTTATGTATTTGAAGGTTTAGATCTCACGCTCCTCTCCTTTCCTTTCCATCATTTAAGCTGTACATATAAGCTCTTTCATGAGAAGTATTATGCTGTTGATCATGCAGCATTTTAGTAGCCTTTTTTCTTCTCCAATGTATTTATGCCCTTCAGGAGATATAGCCTTCAGAATTGAACATTGTACTTCAGATGAAGTCTCACCATTTAGCTGTAAAGTGGCATAACCACCCCTCTCTTTCTGCTACAAATACCTCTCCCTACACAACCCAACATCCTGATGGCTTTCCGTATTGCTGTTTCAAGGCGTGCCTACTTTTAAAATCAGCTGAAATATTTACTTCCAGGTCCCTTTCCCCTATAGTAGTTGAAATAGTACTTACCATTAATCCTGTATTCTACCTTTGGCTGTTTGTGACCCAAGTGCATGTTGCACTTAGCATGAAATTGAAGTTCCCATACTTCCCATTTCTCCAAAATACCTAAATCCCCAAATCATTTTTTCTTAGGACCTCCCCCCACCTACCGTTTTCTCTCAGAGTATCAATTCAATTGACACACACTTCCATTCCAGACCATTTGTAATGTTACTATTAAAGAAATTAAAGTGCACCAGTTCCAAAAGGTACTCAACTGGTTATCTTCACCCTCTGAATGCATGCCATAAATACATAGCATCGACGTGTGTGGATATACATTTTTTTAAAGGGGGGGAGGGGGGGGAGGGAGAGAAGGTGGGAGAATTTGACCATGAAAATTTATATGCAAGAGAAATCACATTTTGCACAGGTACTTATCAATTACAGCGTCCACATGCTCATTCAGATACAGACTACCAGGGAAATTGCAAAATGGTACCTGGATGAGTTACAAAAACACAAAGGCTCATCTCCACTAAACAGGATGATCAATTCAATGATAACCCTCTTTGAACAGCATAAAAACTATAGCTAAACCTGCCTGAGCTTCCTAGAATGTTACCATCAACATCTGCTTTCTTTATGCTTTGGTGTCGTAGGGCTAGATTCACCAAGCACCTTTCATTTATATAGGAGCTTAATCATCATAGTGCATTAGTGCCGATCAGGCACTTCCATTAAAGTTACTGTAGAGCGTGACATTAATGCGAGTTAACCATAAAGCAGTATTCACAAGAGAAAAAATAATGCGACATCAGTATTTACTGTACTCTGACAACATACTGCCATGCTTTTTTTTCTTCTTACCAGACTAACATGCAACGAGTTCATTACAGGCTATTTACAATAAAAGGCTATGCATATATTCACCAAGCTCTGTTAAAAGTTAGCCTTGGGAAATAATGCTACAGTATACAAGTTATACTTGACGCTACATTGCTCTCATTCAGACGCTGAAATAACGCTTTTGCAGAAGAGGAGATGAGAGCAATTTTGGAGAGAGCATATTTACTTCTATACCTCAAACAGATTAACCTCTAGTCCACGTGGTGAGATACCTGTGAAGACGAGAACTGGCAAACACGCACATTTCAAAACATAAAATATATTCAAGTTATTTTAAAATGTGCATATTTCTCAGGTTTCTTAGGAGTGTTCATATGTATCTCTCCAAGTGACTGTAGGTTAATCTATTTGGATGTATACAAGTAAATAGGCCCCCTCCTAAATCGAGTCTCGCCTGCTCTAATCTCTTGCAAAATCCTTATTTCAATGGAGTAACGACAAGACTTCAATGACATCACTGATGTCACCAATTGAACATAAAGTAGAGGTATCCTGAAACGTGATGGTTGTTTCTGCATATACTTACCTTGGAGAATAAGGCATTAACAAGGGAAATGAACATAATAATTAAATAATTCCTGTTTCAGGTAATGTCACTATTTGTCCAGATTTAGCTGAGTGTAATGAATCTACTCTTTAATCTCAAATTCGTTAAAGAGAAGGTGTCCTTCCATTACAAGCTACACATCACACCCTGCAGCCTTGAAAGGGTTAAAAAAAAAAAAAAAAGACATATCTAAAACTAAAAGAATTGCAGCACTTGACCTGTGTGACTTGCAAGATTTGGCAGTCATTTTTATTTCTCTTCAGGGAGCTTTAAACACCGGTAACTAAACAAGTACAGGCATACCCCGCATTAACATACGCAATGGGTTCAGAGCATATATGTAAAGCGAAAATGTACTTAAAGTGAAGCACTACCTTTTCCCCACTTATCGATGCTTCGGTACAGGTAGGGAGCCAGTTTTGCTGTTCAGGACGTGCTGACAGGCACATGCGCGAGCTGCCGTTTGCCTATTGGGCGAGGGGAATCAGCGCGTCACTACTATGGCGGTTTGTAGGGCAGAATAAGTGTCAGTACTGACGAAGCGAGCGTACGGACACAGGGGTATGGTGCGATTGAAAAGATGTCCTTACTCGTGAATGTACTTTAAGAGAGTGTCCTTAAGCCGGCTTATGCCTGTATCTAAGGAACTGAGTCCCTGGAGCGAAAAAGGAACGCAATTCAATCCAAGTGCTGTATGTGTACATACACAATTTATACGATTTCCGGGGGGGACAAAATAAGGATCGCCTGGTGAAGGGAGTGTTAATAATAAAACGAGACGAAGACTATGCTGCTTTGGCTTTCTCAAACTCATTCCCCCAAACAAATCATTCAAAAAACAGGAATGCAAAGAGTCCTTAAAATATTCAATATCTTATTTTTTCGATTAATTTTTCCTTAGAAAGGGTGCCAACAGGTTAGAGAAGTAGAACTCTCTGCAAATACCACAAAGGATTTAAAATGTCATGTCCACATTTTTCTTAAACAGCTTTTTGCATCTTACATGTGATCAACATATTACGTCACCAAAATACTTGAATCGTTACATATTTGCATTCATGTATCTAGCTTTAACTTTAAACAGCAACAATCCAAGTCCAAACGGAGGCAAAGGCAAATTAGAATTGTTCATGTTTTAACTGTTGAATCTGTTTTCCATGGCTTTAAAATAATTATCCAACAATATAGTGTGCGTCCTGGTAAGTAAAAGTGCCATGAAAAAGGAAGAGGACGGGGAAGGAAAAAGAAGGTTGCAGTTTTTCATTTCACATTACAAAGACCTTTCCTCAGCATAACCATGCTCATCACAACAAGGAAGCCTTATCCTGTGTGGGCCATCAGCTTTACTCCCACTAAGAGCATATCTAATTGGCAAGGCTGCACTGAATTGAGCAGAAGGCAAATTCTCCATAAAAAAAACTGTGATCTTTGCATGTTATCTTATAAATGCCTCTCCTGGCCCAGTGCTAAATATGGCACCTCCAATTTCCCCCCAGCAAATTAACCTTTTTGCTGCCGAAGGGGGCTGCAACATACCCCTCTGACAGTATTGTGAAAAGATAGTGGCGTACGAAGCATAAGAGCATGTCTGAAAGCAAGGTGCAGACTGTAGAGAAGGGCTCTTCAACTGGCAGCCTTCATGTGACCCTTGGACTTTTAGTCCCTGCTAATGTCATATCATAGGCAGCTAGCTGCAGTTTTTCCCACACAGTAACAACCCTTCAGATGCCTGATGTGGCACTCAAGCCACGGCCCCTCTGGCACTCAAAGGGTTATGTAATGTAAATATACATGTACAGATATTATAAATTATAGCAAAATGTTGAACTTAAGAACTTACAAATTATTATATTACACAATTACAATGAGATTGTGCTCCTACGCCTAAAAAGTTTTTTGATCTGGACCCTTTAAGAGCTAAATTGAAGAGCCCTGATGTAGAGGTCAAATGATTGCTCCTGAACACAAGCTTGCGAGTACAATCCTGCCCGCCGTTTCCATGAGGTAACATGTTTGGCACGTCAACTCACTGACTTTCTATGACATACCAGAAGCATTGGGGATATTGTATCATCAAAATCTCCATACAATGTGGGCACCAAACCCCATTATTTAAAGCAGCAGTCGGTGCTCTCTTTGTACATTATTTTACTTTGAGGGCTTGCGTTTTAAATCTGATGCTCTGTTTAGAAGATCAGCATTTAGTTTAGGTATCCGGTGTAGCCTAAAGGTTACCATGGTAACCTTATGCTAAGATTCTAGTTTGCGTTGGTGCGTGCATCGCAGGCATCTCTCGCCTGAGCAATGTGTGAATTCAGATGGAAGCGATTGGGGTGGCGTGGTGGACACGTCACGAGGCTGGTTCGCTGTGATTGGCTGAACCACTCATGTGACACCGCCGTCGCTTGAAAAGACAAAAAACACGTGTCTTCTCAAAACTCGCTCGCGCCATCACATTGTCGTGCGCAAGCGAGGCACCCTCATAGGGATTGGGCAGGTTATTCTTGTTGCGCACAGAGTATAATCGCTGCCTTTGACACCAGTTTATAATGATTATGATTATTTTAACATTAAAAGGAAGATCATAACGTACAAGTTAAATTCAAATAGGCTTCTGGGGTGGGGGATGGGGAGGGGTGGAAAGGGATGGGTTTGCCGCTTTAAGCTCAGTGAAGCTTAATTAATTTGTTGGTTCATGAGCTGTGTACACTGTCGCCACTATTCAGAATCCATTCAGGTATCTTGTAAACGCAAAGATGAAATAAAATTCTACATAATTTATACGACAATATTCCAAATGGTTCCACTCGCCATTTTTATGATGGAAAGAGAATTAGTCATACTTTATACGAGGTAATGTACCAGGTACCCGGCATACCCGTCCATATTTTACCTACCCGGACCAGGGCTCTCGAACCCGCTGCCAGGTACTTCAGTTTGCCGACTTCGGAGCCGCGGGAGTTGATTATCCAGACCTGCGGGAGAACGGTGGTTGCAGACACTACGCGAAGACTGAAACCTTGTGGTGTACCGAAACAGCCTGTCCATCTTGGAGCTACGGGGATTGACAGCATAGCCTTGCGGGAGAGCCCCGTGGACGCGGACTCCACGTGAAGACGGCTAAGGTCAGCTGCATTTTCTTTTCCCATGTCCTAGGCAGCATCGAGACAATGTGGTTCTCAATAGTGAAGCCTGCATACTACAGGGTGACGGGAGTAGAGGGAGCAGCAGCGTTGGACAATACCGGAGACATGGACCTCAGTCTACAACATACAAGGCTAGCTGCACAATTCCACGTTCACAAGTACTCCGGGCAGTTTTACAAGTGATTATACACTGTTACATGCACCACACAATACATGGCTACTGGATGTATAAGATTGAAGGGTTGGCTTTAAGAACTGTTCCACACTATTGATTCATCCCTGTCTGGGACTTATTGGATTATTCACAGGATCAACATCCACACTGTTTGCTATTAGGAGCACCCATTTGGGATTTACTTCCCCCACTTTTACTATGACTTTCGTCACTAGTGGGTATCTCATACAGTACAGTGGATAGCTCAACAAATGTGGATTTCCAGATTGATATATAATTTATATACATGTTATATTGAGCATTTGTTTCTCTAAATACAGTATATAGTTGTTTTTATTAACTAAGGCTGGTTTAGCAAGGCTATTCTTTATAAGATTATATATAAATTGAGACTTCTTATACAGTCATCAGGAATGTACATATTAATTGTACACATATTATAATGTATGACATACATGAGGACAGTGACCATGATAAAGGACCTGAAGCCTTCGTATATCGCTGTAGTGACCATACCAGACAGTAAACGGGCTGAACATGTGTTTAGTGAAGGTGGGGAGATTTTCTGTGACGAACCGTCTGATTTAACCACCCATTTTCTGAAACTATAGAAATTGCTTGCATCCAATGTGAGACTATGGTGGGACATCCCCACCTTGGAGAATTATACTAGGGCCAAAAGAATACCAAGGGGCCAGAGAATCAAAAAATCTCCCACATTTGGATTAAACAATCAAGAGTCTGAGAGTGAGTGGAAATGAATATTAGATGGATGTTCTTTTAAACTTATTCAAACCATTATTCAACATAAGACCAGAGAAAAGTATATTTTGGAAAAAGAAATTAAGGGTCTACAAACTAAATTAAAATCCTTTGAATCAATGCAACATTTCGCCAATAATGATCTTATATTGTCAGAATATTGGAGATAGAAAAAGCCATCATGAGTAAGAAACAGTAAATTTTAAAGAGAAGCAGGATTATGCCAAAAATCAGGTTTACATCTGGCAAAAAGTGACAATACCAAATACCAAGAGAAATAGATCTAAATCTCCATATCGACTTCAGACTGAAAATGGGAACATAATCAGTAACCCAAAAGAAATCGATCCTTAAACACCTCTATGCGGATACATCCAGACGCGTACCGAGGACAGCTGGAGAACAAGAAGCGATACAGGGGGATTACATCTGGGCTCCTCTACTGCAGGTCGTGCGGGACCTTTTGTTCCATTACAGAATGATCGAGAATCTAAGCCTTTTTAGGACAAGGAGGTCAAAGAGGAGCGGTGAAAAGAAAGACTTAGAAAACATAGGGGACAATGTGATTAACAGCTTTGATATCGTCCTGACAGTAGATCAATTGACTGTTTCAATAAGGGACTCAATTTCACACCCCAAAGTGACTTCTCTTTTTCTGATACGATTATAGATCTACAACACTTTACACGTAAACATGGTCTAAAATAATTCTTCTTCTGCAATAGGGAACAACTAGGAGAGATGGCTGCTGGAGAACCCACTCAACCTCCCCAATACGATTTGGGGGAGAATGAGTTGGATCCACCCACGCATGATCCTTCACTCTTTTAGGAAACACTGCGCATTGTCCAATATGGAATGATTGTGGAGGGAACAGTCCCACGACACGGAACCATCTTGGGAGACCCTTTCAGGTTTCTTTAGCCATAAACACACATTTTCGTAGAAAATCCACCTTTTGTGCCAATGCCTCAAAGGGACCCTTTACCACCACCTTTGAAAAGCTGGTGGAGAGGGACCTAAAAATATTTGCAGAAGGATACACATTTAGTCCCTCTTTGAAAAACAACATAACAGAGAATGAACGGCATGAACTCCAAAATCTTAAGACAAATCCCTGGTCATTAAGAACGCGATAAGGGTGGAGCGATAGTCGTTCAGTCCTCTGGGGACTATAAAATGGAGGCATGGAGGCAATTGAATGATGGGTATTCATATAAAAATAAAAATACAATTTGACCAGATCCCACTCATGTCTTCTAACAAAAGCTTAGAGCTATGTTAGAAATGGGTCAGATATTCTATGTCCTCAAGCCTAAGGTGTTGGACTCCCTGTACCCCAGGCCTGCACAACATGCGGCCCGCCTGGACTCCCTGTGCAGCCCTCATCCCCCAGCCCGCTCTGCAGACACAGGAGGGAAGGAGCGCCAGCATTTTGGCACGTTCCCCACCCACTCCTGAGCGCTAGCATTGTGATGGGCCCCCCCTCCAACCCCCTCTGCCTATTAGGGAAGGATCGGCAGCAGTTTGATGCGATCCCCTGCAGGCAGAGAGGAGAGAAGGAACAGAGCTGAGGCCGGTCTGACTGCAGAGGGTGGGGGCGGGGTTAGTGACAGCGGAGCCTGTTAGTGAGCAGGAAGTGAGGTGCCTGCTGCCATGCTCCACAACCCCTCCCCCCTGCAGCTGCTCCTCAGAGCTTGTGGCAGAGTGGCGAGGTGCATGGGGAGAGTGAGGTGAGGTGCAGGGGGGTGAGATAGAGGGTGAGTCTCGCAAAGGATGACGAGGGGTGCTGGGAGAGATATGAGGAGAATGAGGATGGAGATGGAGGAGAATGAGGATGGAGATGGAGGAGAATGAGGAGGAGAGGTGCTGGGGGAGATATGATGATGATGATGATGATGATGATGGTGAGAGGTGCTGGGGGAGATATGATGATGATGATGGTGAGAGGTGCTGGGGGAGATATGATGATGATGATGATGGTGAGAGGTGCTGGGGGAGATATGATGATGGTGATGGTGAGAGGTGCTGGGGGAGATATGATGATGGTGATGGTGAGAGGTGCTGGGGGAGATATGCTGATGGTGATGGTGAGAGGTGCTGGGGGAGATATGATGATGGTGAGAGGTGCTGGGGGAGATATGATTGTGGTGAGAGGTGCTGGGGGAGATGATGATGATGGTGGTGAGAGGTGCTGGGGGAGATATGATTATGATGGTGAGAGGTGCTGGGGGAGATGATATGATGATGGTGAGAGGTGCTGGGGGAGATGATATGATGATGGTGAGAGGTGCTGGGGGAGATGATATGATGATGGTGAGAGGTGCTGGGGGAGATGATATGATGATGGTGAGAGGTGCTGGGGGAGATATGATGATGATGATGATGATTTTACCCGTGCGGCCCGAATCTGTTTTTCTTGGAGCAGTTCGGCCCTTCTCACTTTACAAGTTGTGCAGGCCTGCTGTACCCTTTACATCCAGTGGTGCCCTTCTTTTACCATCTCCCAAAGATCCACAAATCGCTGACACATCAGGTAGGCCGATAGTGTCAAGCATTGGATCTTTGGGAGATGGACTTTCACGCTATATAGATGGGTACTTGCAACCCATAGTTCAGTCCTTCCCTTCATTCCTAAAGGACACACTAATGATTTGCTTAATGAATAACATATCAAATGGGAAAAGCATTTCAGATGGGTCACCATACACTATTAAACACCAACAAGGTATTATGGCTACACAACACTTTTTCAAACCTTCTAATTTAATCACCAGCTCTTTGTACGTGCCTTATTAAATCTATCACATTTTTACTCATGCACAATTTTCAGTTTTGATGCACAGTTCTATTTACAAATTAGGGTACAGCTATGGGCACTTCTTTCTCACCATCCTATGCGAATTTATTTATTGGAGTCACTTTATCTCTGGTGATCATAATCCAAAGTTTTTTTAGATGCTATATTGATCTGTTGTTCATTTGGGATGGTGATGCAGACAAGATTTTATTGTATTGTTTAACATTAACGATTATAATTTACACTTCACATTACCACATTTATTATTTGGATCTTATGTTGTACATCGATCTGAATGGGAATATTCAGATGACCATGTACAGGAAGCCCAATTCAAGGAATTCTCTCTTTATGGCAAGTAGCAATCACACTAGACCTCTGAAAAAGGGAATACCGAAAGGGCAATTCCTGAGGTTGAAGAGATTGAGTTTCAAAACTTTCCTCTGTAGAGCACAATCTCAGGATTTGATGGCCAGATTCCAAGCAAGAGGATATAGATAGACCTACAGGAAACTCAATGCAGTAAAACAATTGGATCAGAGATCTTCTCTCAAATCAACCGAGGCGTAAATAAAACAAAAGCCTCAACCATTTTTTATAACACAGGAAAGTAGACAAGCGGATGCTGCAAGATCCATTGTCTTGAAGCATTGGGATAAACTGAAATTAGACAAGGGACTGAAGTACAGTACATAGTAGACAGGGGACCCAAATTTGTATTCAGGAGAGCCAAATCTTTGGGGACTTTCTTGTCCCCTAGTCTGTTTAATTCACAACATGTTGATGGCAGTATAAGGAACATCCCCCTAAGGGTTTCTACAAATGTGGATTTTGCACAGTATGCTCACCACATTAAAACAGTTGAGTGTATTATACCAAGGACACAAAAAAACAGTGCAGACATTCATCAATTGTAATACCAGTCACGTTGTATAAATTCTCAGACGTGGCTATTATAAGACCTATATAGGACGGACTATTAGACCCCTCAAGAAGAGGATTATGGAGCATGTCCGTGCAATCAAAAGGGGTGATCTGTTACACCCAGTCTCTAAGCACTTTGTCGAATGTCCCATGGGCGGTATACGGGGCTCTTCGTTATCGGGTGTTGAGCATGTGCAAGCCCCCCATTCGGGGGAAAGGGGCGATAGACTGAAATGTTTTGGATATTTAGCATGGATTCTTTACACTCAGCTGGGATTAATGTGGACTGGGAGCTCGCACATTTTTTATAGACTGTAGGTTCTGTGTCGATTAAAACTTTAGATATACGGTTCTATACCATTCGGCACTATACATTATTATGTACCCTTCCATGTCGGATCCTGCATTTATTTGAGCGAGTATATCTATGGATGATACATTTATGACATATAGTGGTGATCATGTGTTTTGTGGGGCATTCTTTTCCTCCTTAGGCCTCGGGCACGGTCAGCGCATAATGCTGATGCTCAGCACTGAGCCCATGCAGCCGCAATGAGAGCGGCTTTAGCAGGGGCTCGTGCACGCTTCCGCACGCTTGAGTCTTCAGATTTTCCTGCTTGCCGGAGCGCAGGGCCGGTCACATGAGCGGTTCGCCCAATGAGGGCGAACCAGCTCGTGACGTCACTGGCCCGCACCCGGCCCACCCCCTGACAGCGCGCTGTCTAAGGCCAGGGAAAGCACCCGCTTTCCCTGAGCCTCAGCGCGCCTCAGCACTGTTAAAGGCACTATGTCCCAGACCTTAGATCTCACACACTTTACCCTTGATTTAGGCTGAGTCCATAGAGACTTCAGCTGCGCGGAGGCTAAGGGAAAGCCCTGGCCTTAGACCGTGCGCCGTCCGGGGGCGTGTCAGGGGGGGCTGTGACGTCACGGAGCTGGTTCACCCTCATTGGGCGAACCGCTCACGTGACCGGCCCTGCACTCCCATGAGCGCGAAAATCTAAACATTTTCTAGGACCTACGCTTCAGCGAGCCCCTGTAAAGCCACTCTCATTGCGGCTGCAGGGGCTCACTGCTGAGCAGCAGCGCGCCTCAGCACGGTGCGCTGACCATGCCCGAGGCCTTAGTCTGACAGACAATATTAATATACGCTTTCAGTTGTAGCCAACATTGCTTGTATAATCATGATGTTGATGTCTATGACACACCCCCCACACCTTTTTATAATAGATGCACACTGTTGATAATTATGTAGCTTATTTGTTGGATCTGTGTGTCGCTACACCGTGTATTCCACCATAAGGCCTCGTCCAGGGCTGCTGCTTGCTGGCGGAGGCGCGCTGAGTCGCGCTTCCGCTCGGCACCGAGCCCCTACAGCCGCAATTAGAGCGGCTTTAGTAGGGGTTCGCCTACGCTTCCGCAAGTACGCGGAAGCGTAGGTCTTAACAGATTTAAAAATTTCAGCGCTCGCCAGAGCGCAGGGCTGGTCACATGAGCGGTTAGCCCAATGAGGGTGAACCAGATCCGTGACGTCACTGGCCCGCCCCCTGACGGCGCGCTGTCTAAGGCCAGGGAAAGCACCCGCTTTCCCTGAGCCTCAGCACGCCAGCGGGGAGCTTGGCCGAGGCCTAAGAAGTCCTTCAGTATTTGGGCATTTTGTATCCTCCTGTTATCCATATTATGTTTATAGGAATTGGTTTAAACCTAGGTTCTTATTGATTCGTGATAACTCAGTTATGACTAGTGTTATTTAATCTAATTTTTGATTTTTCAAAGCATGGCATAGTGCAGTGGTGTGTTTTATGCAACACCATCTGCACTGCATGCAGCATTTTATGTATATCTTTAGCACTTTTATGGTGAGTCAGAAAGGATTTTTTGGGGTCATGATTATATATGTACTGTTTTTGTATGTGTTGCATATGTTTTGGCAAGTTTGATTTTTGATGTTAGTTTAGCTATGGCATCACGTGACTAATGGACTGCTGAATTGTGGCTCGCTTTATCTGTGGCCACACATTTCTGTAACATTTAATTATGTTATGTTTATATCATTTTTTATGTTTCTTTATGTATGTTCATTAGTAAGAAAGCCTCCTGTGGTTTAGGGGACTCGTTGGGCAGTTTTTTTTATTTAGTTGCACCTGATTTTTACAGATCGGGTGAATTAGAGGCAGTGAGGACACCTGTCCACGTGGAGGATACTATATATCGCGTTGTTTGCCAGACATGAATCACTCTTTGATAAAGCACCCAGAGGTGGGAAACGCGTCAGGATTCCACTGCTGTTTAGATTTTGGCTGTTATGCCTAATAATATACTTTTTACCTGCTGCCAACCTTGTTTCCGTATCTGCAGTGCTAATTCCCTTTTTTTCTACATCTGCCGGGTACTTCAGCAGACGAGGACAGCAGCCGGTGGCAAAGGAAGAGAAGGACGTCAGCCGGCAGAGAATGACCGCAGGTGGTGGAGACAGGACGCAGCCTTCAGAGGACAGCAGCGGGTGGCAGAGGGATAGGAGGGTGGCAGCCTGCAGAGGATAGCAGCAGCGGGAGGAGAGGGTGGCAGCTGGTGGAAGAGGACAATGTGAGTGGAGCAGGAGCAGCACAGGACGACAGCTGGGGAGGCGCTGCAGTAGCGGCAAACATCAGAAATCAGAAGACTTCCGTGTCGGACCGCTGGGGTGCGCTCCTCCCCGCCTTCCTGCTGTGCCGCTCCTGCTCCATTCACATGGTCTTCGCACTGACACAGGCTGCAGTCATTCTCTCCCTCCGCAGGCTGCCATCCTCCTCTCCCTCGGCCAGCTGCTATACTCTGCAGGCTGCGCCCTTCGACGTTGCAGTCATTTTATAAACTCCCCTAAACCCTAGAAAATAAAACAGTTCAGGAGAACTATGGTATAAAATGAATGCAGATATTTCCAAACGGTATAAATAATATTGCTACAGGATATGATAGAAACGCACTGGTTTTGAAGGCACTGGTGGCCGTTGAGCAAAAAATAAATAAAAAAGTGTAAGAATGTTAAAAAAAGGCAGGGGGGAAAAAATATCATTTTGTTGGTTATTAAAAACTTTTGTTAATTGCAACTTTTACACGGGGCCACAAATTCAAAAGATGCAACTCTCACGGCCAAACACTGCATTCAAATTGATACAGATAACTGTCAACTAAACAAATGGGAATGTGAGTAAAATACTGGCGACTACACTTTGCCTAGTGATGTTTCAGCCGATTTCTGAAGATCAGTCATGGCTTTTCATTTCAGTGAGTGCACTGCTCTGCAGGAATAGGCACAGGTAGACACAGGAACTGACATGCCAAAATCAAATATCTTAACACATGAAAAATATTCTTCCAGGATCCACTTTTTTATGCCATAAAATATGCTTAATAATCCTAACACGTTGCACAAAGATGCATAATGATGTGAAGCAAAATCCAATAACCACATTTTAAACATTAGCAGGGCTTTTGAAAGGAAGCTATAACTAGTGTGAATGCATTCACTGATCTCACTGGGCCTCATTCCCAAGAAATACATCTCTCGAACCACGTTGTAAAACATTTCCTGGATTACTCCGTGCCACATGAATTATGTCGCACAGTTTTGGCATTGCTTTGAAAAATGTGACGAGTATATTATTTCACATTTGAATAAAAATGCATTTCTGGTCTTTAGTGCAAGTTAGTAACCATCTCTATTACTGAATAAACATGATGCATGTAAAAAGGCTTTACTGCTTTGTTATTGCTTAAAAATTAGATTTTTACATTTAATTACAAAGAGAAAGTAGTCCAATTTACCTATAACTTTTTCCTTACATTTTAATTAGAAAATGTATTATTTGCGCACGACTCACCAACTCCTCGGATCAATTCATGATGATTTGGGAGCCCTGAGTTATAAAAACGGAAGTACTCATCTTTCGATAGAATTACCCTATTACAGTAGTATAGTGACAGTGTTAAGAGACTCACAACATGATGGCAAACACCCACGACTGTGGGATTGTGTAAGTATGGTTACATATGTATAAATATGGCGGAATATCTGATAAGCACAACCGTATTTAAGTCTGTTTGACCTCTTCTCCCCACCTCCCATTTGATATTTTGTATCCTATGTCTCATATTCAATGAACCTTTGTTTTTAATGGATCCCATAAAACTTTTACAATAAATAATGTAATGGAAATAAAAAAATTTTTTTGCATTAGTAGCCCTGGCTGTACTGTAATAGGATTTATATTAAAAAAAAAGGGGGGGGGGGGAATAGTCACTGAAGCAATCCAAGAATGCTTGAATAAGTTTCATAAACTCAGTGGTGTGGAAGAGTGACTCAATAGAAAATGTAACAGAAAAAAAGACCCCTTTGACAAACCAGGATGATATTATTATTATTATTATTATTATTAATAAAGTTACACAATGCGTGGCAACCAGTATTTCAGTCTCTGAGGCTGTGGATGAACTTTTTTGTTAAAGGAAACCCCCCTATAATATGGTGAAATTCTGCAGAACCCCAACACAATGCATCTGATCTTAGATGCGCTAAGGAACCCCAACTCTCTCAAATAGTGTTTAAGGTCAGATGCATTGTAAGGAACCCCACAACCCCAAGTGCATCTGAGAGGACTTCCATTTTAAATTATTCTGCATTTGGTACCATTTTCAAATGACCTGAAAATTTGCACGGAGGCATGTAGGAGATGCCAGCGGGACTCAAGGGTTCCTGGGAACCCCTGTTGAAGCACTAAGCTCTAGGAGTCGATTGCCGAGCCTGACTTGAGATACTCAAATTAGAGTTTAATCAGTCCCTGTTTTGCAGACGTCTTTCCATTAAGTAGCTAGGGCTGTTTGATCCTCTCGTTTCCAATACTCTTGCTAGTAGGAAATACAGGGCAACAAAACTAGTTTGCATTAAAAATGAAACTAGATTGATTCCACTGGTAGCTTTTCCCCTGACAGGCACACTATGGTTGCATAGTTCTTTGGGTCATCTAAATCTGGATTCCCAAATGCACTTGCATGAAAGTACAATATAAAGGGACCAACGTATTTAATAAAAAAATAAATTGTAAGATATTACATATTACAATCTTAAAGCTGCAGTTAAAGCTCCCGTTTTTTAGTTTTTTTTTAATTCAATATTTTCATTTGGGCAATCTCTACTTACCTAAAGAACTGTATAGCTGTCGGTCAATTCGTTCTCCCTCTATTGATCGGCAAAGTTTGGCGACATCTTTAAATATGGGGAATGTAAATGGTTGCTATAGAAACAAGCATGCTTTTAAAAATAGAATACAATAAAATTGGTCTTTCAAAGTTGTTTTTTAAAACAGAAAATGCTAAAAGTATTTTCTTACCACAGAACTTATTTATTAAACAAAACACATGTAGGATAATGCTTGAACTGCAGCTTTAAGGGCAGGGACTCTTTATCCTTCTGCACCACATCCATGTTGTACAATATTTAATCCTCCCCCTATTCTGTTTAATGCACTAAGGGCATTTTCTACAAATCTGACCACTGAAACTTACCAAGCTCAATATATAAATACTTAGAAGCTTGTTGTGCTTCCCATGTAAAAAAAATACAAGGGGCAACCTCACAATTTAGTCACATTCTCTCAACATAGGTTTTCTATACACCTTCCCCGTTTCAGATCTCCTCAAGCTAATGTATATTTTAAGAAAAAGTATAAGACTATTCGCTATTAGACTAGTCATAATTCAAACAAAAACTTAGTTTGTAATACCAAGAAAGAATACAAGTCTTAAGATAAACAAATAGTCGTTAATTATACATTACTTGACCCTCCACATATGCACAAACATTCAAGTGGCATTAAACTGAAATATTGAGATCAAATGCTGAAAGGAAATTAGAAAGGCTTTTTACAGCTAAGAACTATTAATTACAAGTCTTGCATTCTTGAAAAGGATTTTGTGATTGGAGTTACTTCTCCAGTGGTTTGGTCTCATTAGGCATGATCCACATAATCCAATATGTTCAGCAGTTTTATTGCTTGAGTATGTGGGACGGCTGTCTATGTGGGTCACAGAAAAGGAAATTAATTTGCACTGCAATAAATCTGTCACTTGTACATTTTTCTTGTTGAATTTTCTACACTGTTCCAGATTTCTACCACATTTATCAATCAGGTTCAACAATAAAATTTTATAATCCCGTTGTCTAATGTGTCCATCACAAAATGATCAAACAGAAGAACATCCTTTGATTTCAAGTGGCCAGCAGTTTAGCAGTTCTCTTGTTCTTGCATGGCAACTTAGAGTTCTCCACCATTGGTTAATTGGTTTATCTTCTTGTAAATTTGCCACATACATACTGTATCAAGGCACAATTACGATTCATCTGCCCAGTTAAATACAGTAATAAGTAAATTCCGAAGGCCTCAGCAAACGGCAGTATTGTTGTAAATAAAACGTCACAAACTTCAATTTATTTAAAGTAGCTTCAATTAAAAGTTTTGATTATTCTCTAGTTAGAAGTATGCACGCACGCGCCAATGTTTTCATATAAATGTTTAAGTAGATGTTTAAAATATTCTGACATTTCTAAATATAGTATGAAATAATGTAAATGATGTATTTCTCCTTGGCCAGATATAGCAAGACACAATTTACTAAACATCTGCCTAGTTAGATACAGTAATAGTCATACAGCTGCTCCCAAAAAACGTAGCATAGTTGGATATGAAACACAAACTTCAATTTCTTTAAAGTAGCTACAACTGTTAGACGGTCGACTGGTTTGTAACTTATTTTTGGTTCATCAGTTCCTGCTGCTGCACCTTCTAACCTGTGGTGGTTAATAAGGAACAGTTGCTGCTGCCTTGACTGGTGGTACTGGTGCAGCTAGACGACACTTGCAGACAGTGAGGATCATGATCTTTTAAGTATTGGAGCTCCAACAATATCCTTGGGCTCTCTTCTCATAAGGCAAGGCATTAAAGGTGGATTGATGTGTACAGTTGTATCACAGCAACGGGTCAATTTTTATTTTAAAATGTAGCATGGAGGGAGAAGAGCTTGTTTTAAAATGCATTAAAAACCCATGTTGCCTAAAACAAATACATTGCTTATTCTGTTACTTTCTCGGTTTATTCATTTGTGCACTATTATATAATACAATTTTTAAAAACACCTTCCGTAGAGGAGAACCTGGAGGAATGCCTAACAGATTAGAGATGCGCTACACTGTAATTGAAGCCACTAACAACTATCAAAGACCTTATAATTCGCAAAGCTTTTACAGTCTTTAAATGAAGCCGATCGTCAATGATGACGCAGTCTGCAATTGTGCGCCCTACAATGCCTTGTTATGAGCCAAGTGACCAGTACAAGCACAAGCCTAAACTATAGAGCTCCTCATTATCAGCTTTGGTGCCACAGTAACATCCTGCCTCATGGTCCCATGTGTGGTGGGGGGGTGGGGGGAGGGAGGAAGTGTATATAGAGAAGGTCTCAATCGAACTGAAACAATGTAAAAAAAACATTTGCACCATATCTCAAAACAAAAATATTTTAAAGGTAAATTTGGGAGTGTGACAGGGCCACGTTTCCAACTTATTTAGCAAGTATTTAAAGAAAAGGGAGTTAACTAAAATGCTCTGCGTGTACAAGAGCGATCAAATGTGCATCCCTTGAGCATACACATTTCAGTAGAAAGAAGTTATGCAAAATAATAATAGCATGTTCTTGTATAGCGCTGCTAGTTGTACGCAGCGCTTTAGAGAGACATTTTAGAGGCACAGGTCCCTGCCCCATGGAGCTTACAATCTATGTTTTTGTGCCTGAGGCACAGGGAGATAAAGTGACTTGCCCAAGGTCACAAGGAGCCGACACCGGGAATTGAACCAGGTTCCCCTGCAACAATCTCAGTGTCAGTGTCTTTACTCACTGAGCCACTCCTCTTCAAAAGATTTTAACTATATTCCCAGTTGTGACAGGTGTATAAATGTTACTCATCGAACCATAAAATAATCACTAAAAGGTGTGTTCAGATCGCAACTCAATGAAGCGATAGTGTCTCCACATGCTTACCACCACCCCCCTCTGTAAACATGAAAATGTTTGCATTACAACCAGTGCTGTATCTCCCCATTTCTTTATACTGTACCTAACCCTGCCGTCTCCAAGTCTCCCATCATACCACTTAGATTGTAAGCTCTTCAGGGTAGGAATCTCCTTTCCTATTGTCTGATTTTGCTGCACTTATTGTATTATAATTCCCCGTACTATATTCTTTGTGAAATGCAGAGAACACTTTTGGTGCTATATAAAGACATACAATATAATCTGAAAACTATTTCCCTCCACAAAGATCGATATCGATGTCATGTGCGTGCATGCGCTATATTTATGCAATTTTGTCGCCCTCCTCCCCCCTCTGAAAAACTTAAAGGTACACACACTTTTTTACATGTACACTGTATTCAGATAGAACAGTGAAGTAGTATGAAATATGTTGGCAAAATTGACATCCTGCAAGGCAAAAAACTGAAGAAAACATAAGTGCCACTCGTGGAAAATACTGCATGGGAAACAATGTGAGACTGGAACAGCTGGAATCCAATTTAAAAAGGTCTTGCATAGAGGGGAGTGTCTACATTCACACTTAAGCGACACAGAAAACTGGGAAAACGTATCTATTCGCACAGCAGAGTTTCAGGCTCTTTGCTAGTGAGCTGAAGAAAACAATATGCTTTCATTAAAATCCTACAGCGTTCGGTGTGTGGGGGGAGGGGAGCAGGTGAGAACCATGGCATATAAAAAGCACTCACATTGATTTGCCAGGATTAAGGTTTGTTATTTGCTTCTTAACCCTTTATTTGTTGAATGGGCCACACAAGTGTAGTTAAAGCATTTGTTCTACTAAACAGAGTACAAATCCTGAAGCAGTAAAGTAAAAATACACCACCATTTTAATGCCCATTTACTGATTTAACCTCAAAATTGCAAAACGCAGATATGATCAATATTAACATAACACCATCCCTAAAGTTAACATCTCATCTTCTACAAATATCTTCCTATGGCCTATTTGTATTGTAAAAATTGTTTCACTGCCATTAAATATTGCCAGATAAATCATGTCTGAGTGTTCCCAATAAGATGTGCTGTAAGTGAAAGTTAAGTTCTCTGTAGGGCTCACATAGCAATGCACAGAACACATTTACAAACACTGCACCAGTCCGCTCCAAGTGGACATACAGTGGGTTTAGGAAAGCAGGAGTAATAGGCTTGTAACATTTCATAGATGTTAAAAGGTACACTACACAAACTAAGATTAATTTTTTTTTTAAATATAATGTCAAGCTTTTCATCTAAGGTAATAATGGTGTTTAAAATGTCATGAAAGTGCTAACTATACATTAAGTGACTCCATTAATTCACTGCATTTCAAGTCTCTCCTGCACAGCATCCCTGCTATCAAACTGTCACTTCCTGCTAACAGGATCATTTGGTAACAGCAGGAGGGAGCGAGTTAAAGGTGCGATTTTAATCTGACGTTTTCCATGGAGACAAGATATTTTTCTTCTTTTTTAAACCTCGAGTGCCCTTATCACGTACCCAGTATGTCATTAGCCACAGCACGCAAGAGGCCCAATTGACATACCAGGTACATCATTGCACAAATGCGCGTCTTCTAGAGGATATGGACGAGTGATCCCTTGATATGGAAGTGGAGCCACCTCCAGTTCAAAATTTGTCAGCAAGGGTGGTGGTGGTGGCAGCAGTTATGTACTCCCTCCTGGAGCCATCACGTGACCGGAAACAGACAAAGTCCAGTGGCAATCCCCCTGGCACTAAAGATTGACAGGAGCGCAACACCAGTGTTGGGGCGATCATTTAGTTGGTTAGATTTAAAAGATACATGAAACTACAGATGTCTATGACGCATGAAACTTAGTATCAAATCACAGGGCTAAACCGCAATATGAAACACCAAAAGGTATTGTTTGCTCACAAATAATTGTTCTATCCAATCAAACAGATCCTAAAAAAAAAAAAAGTAATGAACTGGTCTGCTGATCAGCTCACAAATTAACCACTGTTCAAGACTGGTCCTTGTGATATTTAACAAGTCTAACTTGCTGTGGGCTTCTTGTATCAGCTAGGATCATGTAGATGTATTAGACATATTATTTTGTTGCTATGGCCACAAATATAGTAACATGTATAATATACATATATACATACTAATGATGGGCAACAAATTACACATTAGACATACTCTTGATTTGTGTGAAGCAATGCATTTGAAAGACATGTAAAATTGGCAGCACTTGCTTAACTGAAATTGACAGAATTGAATCCCATTTAACACTGCTTTCAATTATAAGTATTGTTGAGCTAAAACTGCTGAGCTGAGAAAGCTTACTTAACGGATGTCCCCAATACCTTCATGATTCATCCATCTCAAAATTTACAGTGTAAATGTTTTAGTGTACAGCACATAGTGCAAAACTAGCATAAAGCCTCCCTAACATAAAAATGTTCCTTAAAGGGACAGAAAAAAATAATGCAGACAAGTATGGTTGACTGGCTAAACTGGTGTACGTACATACCTATCCCCACAAAAAAAAGAAGAAATTACTTTGCAATGCAATTGCCTTACTTAAAACAAATGTAATAAAGCTTTAGGAAGAGATAATTTTTGGTTTCTTTAAAAAGGTTAGTTTATTTTCAGAGATATTTCATAAGGGGAAAAATAAATTCATTCCTGACTCCAAGAATTGGCAATCTGATTAATCCCTGGATCAACATCCTTCCCATGTATACTTATTTGGTATATCCCTGTATATCTTTCCCATCTAAAAAGAGGTCCAACCTTTTTTTGAACAAATCTATTGTATCTGCCATCACAGTCTCCATGGGTAATGAATTCCACATTTTAACTGCCCTTACTGTAAAGAACCCTTTCCTTTGTTGCTGGTGAAATTTCCTTTCCTCCAACCTTAAGGGATGGTCCCGAGTCCTTTGTACTGCCCGTGGGATGAATAGTTTTTTTGAAAGCTCCTTGTATTGTCCCCAAATATATTTGTACATAGCCATCATATCCCCTCTTAGACGCCTCTTTTCTAATGTAAATAGATCTAATTTAGCTAGCCTCATAAGTTAGATTGTTCATCCCCTTTATTAATTTGGTGGCTCTTCTCTGGACTCTCTCTAGTTCCATAATGTCTTTTCTTAGGATTGGTGCCCAAAATTGTACTCCATATTCAAAAGGTGGTCTTACTAATGCTTTGTAAAGGGACATAATTATGTTTACTTCGCTTCCATCCATTGCCCGTTTGATGCAAGATAAGATCTTGTTTGCCTTTGCAGCTACTGCATGACTTTGGGCACTATTGCTAAGCCTGCTGTCTACAAGCACTCAAATCCTTCTCCATCAAGGATTTCCCCAATATATCTCCATTTAATTTGTAAGTCGCCTTTTTATTCTTGCATCCCAAATGCATAACCTTACATTTATCTGTATTAAACCTCATCTGCCATTTACCTGCCCACGTTTCCAGTCTCTCCAAGTCCTTCTGAAGAAAAATTACATCCTGCTCTGATTCTATTACCTTACACAATTTAGTATAATCAGCAAAGATGGAGACTTTGCTCTCGATCCCAACCTCAAGGTCATTAATAAACAAGTTAAAAAGCAGGGGTCCCAGTACCGATCCCTGAGGTACTCCACTCACGACTTTAGCCCAACCTGAAAAAGTTCCATTTATGACAACCCTCTGTTGTCTGTCCTTTAACCAGTTTTCAATCCAGGTGCATATATTATTACTGAGTCCAATTTTCTTTATTTTGTACACCAACCTCGTGTGAAACTGTATCAAAAGCCTTTCCAAAATCTAAGTAGATCACATCAACTGCATTACCCTGGTCTAAATTCCTACTTACCTCCTCAAAGAAACAAATAAGGTTAGTTTGGCAAGATCTATCCTTCATAAATCCATGCTGACTAATGATTTTGTTTTCCATTAGGTATTCCTGAATATTATCCCGTATTAAACCTTCAAGTAGTTTCCCCACTATTGAAGTCAGGCTTACAGGTCTGTAATTTACCAGTTGTGATCTAGCTCCCTTTTTAAATATAGGCACCACATCTGCTTTACGCCAATCTTGTGGTACTGAGCCTGTGGAAATGGAGTCCTTGAATATTAAATATAATGGTTTTGCTATTACTGAGCTTAACTCCTTGAGAAATCTTGGATGTATGCCATCGGGGCCAGGTGCCTTATTTACTTAAATTTTTTCAAGTCGCTTATGAACTTCTTCCTCAGTTAACCAATTGTTCGTTAATATGGAGGTTGTGGCTTCCTCCTGCGGCCCTACTATTGAAATGTAATCTTCCCTGGTAAACACAGAGGCAAAGAATTTGTTTAGTACCTCTGCTTTTTCCTCATCTACAATAATCTGCCTGCCCATCTCACACGGAAAGGGTCCTATATTTTCTTTTCTCATTTTTGTTATTAAGGTACTTAAAGAACTTTTTAGGGTTGACCTTACTTTCTATTGCAATCCTTTTTTCATTATCCATTTTTGCTAATTTGATTGTCCTTTTGCGATGTTAGGCTCTCATGTCTGTTGGAATGAAGTGTTAAACGGACACAGCTTTGCAGTTGTGTTCAAATTGAATAAAGTTTTACAAAAAGGTTACATATCAATACAGTTTAAAAAAAGGTTATATACAGGCATACCACGCATTAACGTACGCAATGGGACCGGAGCATGTATGTAAAGCGAAAATGTATGTAAAGTGAAACACTGCCTTTTTTCCACTTATCGGTGCATGTACTGTACTGCAATCATCATATACGTGCATAACTGATGTAAATAACGCATGTGTAACAGGCTCTATAGTCTCCCCACTTGCACATAGCTTCGGTACAGGTAGGGAGCCGGTATTGCTGTTCAGGACGTGCTGACAGGCGCATGCGTCAGCTGTCGTTTGCCTATTGGGCGATATGTCCTTACTCGTGAGTGTACTTAAAGCGAGTGTCCTTAAACCGGGGTATGCCTGTAATAGTTCATATATTCATGGCAACATTCTTTGTAGGATAGCAAATTCTGTACTTTCCTTTGGTTTTTTTATGCATTGCCACAACAAGCTTAGCAATATTTCAAGCGCGTCCCTACTCCGTTTTAAGAATTTCCATATTACATTATAATTTAGTAGGTCATGCAAGGTAATTTGAGTTCTGAAACTGTACATAAACTAATACACTGGATAGCGTAAGTGAAACTAAATAAAGGCCTTGCATAGAGTATAACAAGAGCTAACATCATAGAAACATGGAAAACAACTACAATTTGCAGGGCTAAATCACATCTCACTATCCATTTGTACCCACAAAAGCTCAGGCATGCGGTCATATACTATGGGGTCTTGTCACTAAAGTGCCATAGCCTTTATCGCTTGTTAACTGCAATACAAGTAAATAGCCATTATAGAGTAATAATGGGCATTAAACTTCAGACCCATGTGCGTCGTCAACTGACATTGCTATTATGGAGCTTTTTAAATAATTACATCCTCCACAATATAGGCAGTGAATCCTAGGGAACTTTAAAGAAAATGCGTTCAACAACTTTCCCTAGTGTTTAATGCGAGAGTGAAAGGTCGGAGGAGCAGTATTACCTATTGTATAAGCAACAATACTTTTGGCAAGTGAAAGCAGCTTTTAAGAGACCAAAATGAAATAAGGTGACAACTAGCAAGCTATGATAAAGAGAATTTTCTTTAGCACAACAGCATAATGGATTTAAAGACACACAGCGGAGGCTAATTGGTGGCAACCCCATGACTAATTGTTCATGAAAAACAATAGCACTCCAAATATGTACTTGTTAGGCCATTCAGGGATTTTAAAAAGACAGCCATCATGTATAATACAAGTAATAGTTTACTCTGAGAATTTGGCAAAACAATTCAGGGTGTTTTAATAGATTACACTAATATGTACGTTAACCTCCAAGGACCAAAATAATAAATATTCAATGTTTTGGAAAAGGGGAGGGGGGGGGGGGGGGGTTTAGACACGTAAGTACCTAAAATAAGTCCATATAATTAGTTTGTGTGCAGTGAAAGCAGAAATTTGCGAGGGTCGAGACATGCTTTAGCTATTGAATTTTCATGTTACTGTGTCAATGAAGACATTGCACAGGTAAAGTTCCCCCAGTGCCATGGTCCTGTGAAAGTTGGGAATTGAAGGAACATTTAATTGATTAGCACAGCTCTTTTCAGGATTGTGGTTTAATAAAAAAAAAAAAAAAAAAAAAAGGGGGGGGGGGGGGGGAGGAAAAAACAAATGTGCATTTAAGAAACCAAATTCATTGATCACTTACAAGTAAAGCAGTCCAAGCAGCACTTATATATTTTTTTGATTCCCTTTATTTCAAGCAAATTACCTAAGCTGTCGATCGATTAGTGATCGATCTCTGTAGTAGACAGTCGATATAGACATTTTCCTTGCTTCTGTATTGTCCGATCTGAACATCCTTTCTATCTTAGGACATTACACTCAATCTCCAATCCAACCAGAGCTAGGCATCTGGGATTTGGATGTTTCACCAAGCCTTTATGTACTGTAGCAACCCCCATACACTTGGTAAATGCCAACATCTATCGTCATGTTTATTAGATGTTATGTATTACCTCCTTCCAAATTACTGTTGGAACTACGATCATTCACCCAGTAGCCCAAGCACGCTTCCTAGGGGTCACACTCGACTCCTCTCACATTTGCCCCTCACATTCAAAACATTTCTAAAACCTGTTGCTTTTTCCTCCGCAATATAACTAAGATACACCCTTTCCTCTGTTGCTCGACTGCTAAAACTCTGACTCAGGCCCTCATTCTCTCCCGTCTTGATTACTGTAACCTCCTGCTGTCCGGCCTTCCTGCCTCTCACCTATCTCCCCTACAATCTATCCTAAACGCTGCTGCCAGAATCACTCTACTCTTTCCTAGATCTGTCTCAGCATCTCCCCTCTCCTGGCTTCCGATCAAATCCCGCATCTCACACTCCATTCTTCTCCTCACTTTTAAAGCTTTACACTCTTCTGCCCCTCCTTACATCTCTGCCCTAATTTCTCGTTATGCACCATCCAGACTCTTGCGTTCTTCTTAAGGATATCTTCTTTCTACCCCCTTTGTATCTAAAGCTCTTTCCCACCTTAAACCTTTTTCTCTGACTGCCCCACACCTCTGGAATGCCCTTCTCCTCAGTACCCGACTTGCACCCTCTCTATCCACCTTTAAGACCCACCTTAAGACACACTTGCTTAAAGAAGCATATGAATAGCACTGTGGATATTCTGAACACATGATACATAAGCTTGGCCCCCTGCAGACCCACTTACCAGAACTCCCTCCTACTGTCTCTGTACGTTCTCACTACCTACCAATTAGACTGTAAGCTCCTCGGGGCAGGGACGCCTCTTCCTTAATGTTACTTTTATGTCTGAAGCACTTATTCCCATGATCTGTTATTTATATTATCTGTTATTTATTTGATTACCACATGTATTACTACTGTGAAGCGCTATGTACATTAATGGCGCTATATAAATAAAGACATACAATACAATTAGATGGGCAAAACATGGTCTCCTTGGCCAATATGAAACTATATCACCTTTGCTTGGTCGATTAACTTCAAAAGTTTTGCATTAAGAGGGATTGGAGGAAAATAAATAAATATTTGAAGCAGAGAGCATCTGTCTGCATTGCACAGGGATGAAAATTGCCTCGTGCAGTAAGACCACTTTGTTGTGGTACAGTATGGTCTACTTCAGATTGATAACAGCACTTCACAATTTCGTGAAATATTTGGCCAAGGCCCATTCTCCAGTGTGGTATATGTATGGCTCTTTGTGCTTCCTTATTTGGACAGACACACAGACACACAGACACACAGACACACAGACACACAGACACACAGACACACAGACACACAGACACACAGACACACAGACACACAGACACACAGACACACAGACCTTGTTTGTACGTTTCAACATTTTATCTGACCTTCGAATGCTTCTAGCACTTTATGAACTGCCTTCAGTTCTAGCAGATTTGCCATCAATGCAGTTATTTTGCCCTTGCAAAACTAGCGCTCATCTGTGCTCCCCGACCTGCACCACTGGTGTCTGTGGTGATCGTTAACCATATTTGTTGAATTTACGTTCCATTATCGCAAGAAATTTTGTTGTAGAGGCCTCATGAAGCTCTGCCCATTTTACCACATTTAGCGTGGACATGAAATTTCCCAGGAGTTTCATACAATCTGCTGCAGATGTAACACTTGCCATTCTGAGTGCTCGTCCAGATAAATGTCTTAGGCCTTTGAGGAAGGCAAACAAACTTCTTCTGTCGTATGAAATTCTATTCCAAGGAATTTTAAAGATTGTGCTGGAATTAGTTGTCTCTTGAAATTACTACCTCTATCTTGTAATAATCGCTCTTTGCTTTGCAACTTTACCAGTAGATCCTCAATTAAGGGCATATTTCTATGCCCATCTTTATTAATTCAAACAATGATGTTGCCAACACCTTCGTGAATGCTCTGGGCGATGTTGCTAGGCCAAATGGAAGGGATGTATATTGGTAATGTTCCTGATTTAGTGAGAACCTGAGGAACCTCTGATGGTTATTTGCTATCGGAATGTGCAAGTGGCATCTTTAAGATCTATTAATATCATCCAGTCGTAAGGTTTTATTTCCTGAATGTTGTTTAGGGAGATAAATTTAAACTTTAGTTCTCTTCGGTCCAGAACTGCTCTGAACCCTCCAGATGTCTTACCAAAATAATTATGGAATAAACTCCTGTTTCTCTAATCTTGAGGTACCCTTCTTATTACCTTTTCTTGAAACAAGTCTTTAAGAACGATACTGCTTCCCATGAGCTCTTTTGTCCGAGGACATCTTGATGTTAAGAACACATTTTCCCTTGGAATTTTCTTGAACCCCAGGTGGTATCCGTAGGAAAGGATCTGAAGTACCCACCTGACTATTGATAGAGTACACGCAATCCTGAATTGAATTAATCTTCCTACGACTGGACTCGTTGACCTTCATGCAAACTTCTCTGGCAAATGCAGCTCTCTCTCGAAAACGATTGTTTTGCCCGCCTCGCCAATACGTTTGTCTTGAAAATGGTCTTCCTGGACAGTATGACCTTTTTGCTCTATATTGTGTCCTCTCTGATGAAATTAGGGGGGGAGAAAGCTCCTTGTTCTTTCATGAGGCGCAAAAAGTACTTTTACCTCACAACATTTTGGATAATTGAATTCAACTTCTCCCAAAAAATGAATTCTCCCGCAAAATGTACATTACACAAACTGTTCTTAGATGCTCAATCTGCCATCCACTACTTGAGCCACAAAGCTCTTCTTGGAGTTACAGAATATGCAATTTATCTGGCTGCTACTTTCACCACATCAAGTGAAGCTTCAGCAACGTAAATCGGCTGCCCACTTGAACTCTGATAAAGCTTTTAGAATTTAAGCTCTTTTGACGCCTTGCTCTAATGCTTCATCAATATTAAGAGATACATATGCGCATAGGTCTAGATGCAAACGTTCTATCAGGCCGAGCCCATTCGGCATGTACTATATCTTTAATCACTTGATGGATCGGAAAACCCCTAATCTTTCTTTGAGTTCCCCCAAATAATTTAGTGGCTCTGACTTTTCTATATCTTCTATCTCCCAATGTTTCCCTGATTGCTTTTATTAGAGGTTCCACCATTTCTAGATTGAATTCTGATTCTTTTGTCTGAATCTCTTGGTCTGAGGAATCACGATATTCTGCTTCAGAGAAATGCCGACATTGTATCTCTGATTCGTCAGATGACTACTCCATTACTCTATCCAAACTGGTTTGAGATCTTGATCTCGTGTTGGTTTAGTCCAGTGGTTTGAGAAACAAAAAGGGGGAGGGGCCCCTGCTCTGCTAAGTAATATTGTGTAGGGTGCAGTTAGGTATCGACAAAATATGCAAAAAACAGGAGAAATCCTTACGAAAATTCCACTCAACCTCTATTTGAATCGGAAATATAATCCTTAAAGAGATGGAAATCCATCTATACTAATTTGAACGATTATACAGACACAAATAAATTAAAACCCAACTAGAGTAGCCTAAATCAGCGGTGCGCAAACTGGGGGGCGCAAGAGGGAGAGAGAAAGAGAGACATGGGAGAGGTGGGAGACATATTAGGGGAGGAGGAAAGAGAGACATGGAGAGGTGGAAGACATATTAGGGGAGGAGGAGAGAAAGAGAGACATGGAGAGGTGGGAGACATATTGGGGGAGGGGGAGAGAAAGAGAGACATGGAGAGGTGGGAGACATATTGGGGGAGCGGAGGGAAAGATGGCTAAACGGAGGGATGAAGGTCAGGCAGAGGGCAGAATTGAGGGGCTTGGGAGGATGAGTTTTGGGGGGCTGAGGGTTATTCTTTGGGTCAGGTGGGTCACTTGGGAGTATTGAGCAGCAGGGGAGATTCATCAGTACCTCCCTTGAGTTTGGTTTTGGGGATCCCTGATCCGTGGGCAACATTTAAAACAGAAATAAATAAATAATACATAATACTGGTAGGTAGGAGTGGATGACACTGGGGAAAGCAAATGGGAGAAGGAAAAAAAAAAGGGGGGGGGGGCAGGAGAGGAAAGGGATGTAGCAAAGAGGTGGATGAATGCCCCCTCAAATGGATTGCCTTTCTGCAACAGAAAAAAACATATCACCAGATGCCAGCGAACAAAATAAACAGTGATCCAATACTAGTATACTGCCTGCGCGCACGCCTGCAGCCCAAGCGATTTGTGAACTTGGCTGCAGGAGATTGTAGACGCGTGGCGGACGCGTCACAAAGCTGGTTCGCCCTCATTGGCTGAACCAGCTCTCATGCGCCGACGTCCTGTCATTTTGATTACATCAGGCAGGGGGGGCCCCCCGAGAAATGTCATGGATGAAAAGGGGGACTCGGCATAAAAAAGAAAAAAGTTTGCTCACCCCTGGCTAAATGATAATCTCTTTGCTGGGGTTTAGGATAAATTATTATACCCGTATGTCTACAATTCAAGCTCCTAATAAAAGTGATAGCATATTGTTAGAGAGACACAATTTGGCTTAGGGGGTAAGCTGTGAATGTTCATAAAGTGCATATATGTACAGCGAATGTGTGCAATAATTCTCACACCTCTAGGGAGGGTCCTAGTTGTACTTAGGGACAGCAAAAGTAAGTCATGTGCTGAAAGTTTACAGCTACTGTCCCTAGAGACAGAGGATAAAAGCCTTGCATCGCTTATGCAACGAATATAGTGCAAAATAACCAAGAGCATAAATGAATTATCCTTGTATTAAAAGGGGTAAATAGTGAATGTTAACATGTGCATATATGTATTCAGTGATTGTGTGCAGTGAGTATAATAAACCTATGGAGGGTCCCAGTTATACTCAGGGACAACAAGAATAGTACTCGTGATGAAAATATACAATCACTGTCCCTAGAGACAACAAGTGTAAACATTGCATCAGTTGTGCAAGGAATATTGTGTGAAATAACAGAAAGCATAGACAGATTCCCCTTGTGTTAGTTAATTTACATAGTCCCATTGAACATGACTTAACACACCCACATCTTCAATGTCGATTAGAAAATGTAGTGTGATAGGTAAGGTAATTGCTGCCGCTATTCAGAGAAAACTGCTATTGATACCGCTAGTGTTGACATAGAAAAGCTACTCATTTGTGTCATAAGTCTGTCACACATGTATCATTCCCTTAATATATTGGCAGAAATAAAGTGTTGATACATATTACTATATATTGATACAATGCTGCAAGGCAAGTAAAACCAAATATTCTCAGCTGTTTTTAGCTGACTGGATAGATGCAACTTGCAAAGCCTGATAGATATAGATATATACAGTGTTCGACAAACCTATACATTTGCTCGCCCCGGGCGAGTGGATTTAACCCCCGGGCGAGTAAATATTGGCCCAAGCAGCACACGTTTGGTACTAGGTGGCGAGTAGATTTTTTGGTGATTTGTCAACCACTGGATATATAGATATATATTCAAAAAAAAAAAAAAAAAAAAAAAAAAAATCACATGAACCAGTCAGTGAGTGATTTGCAATGCAATATAGTCACAATATACTATCCAGTAAATAAAATCACTATCCCCAGTCACTTCAAGGTTTGTATACATGTGACTGCAGGGTGGCAGTATGGAGACATGGGTTGGTACCGGAGCTGTAAACATCTGTTGAAAAAAGACCCCAATGTCTACACTCTAAGTTGTGGGCCCAAATGGCAACCACTAGCAGTTTAAACTTGCTAAACCTGCCACAGGAACAGACTGAGCTTGCTAAGAGATCTTGCAACCTGCGTTGCAATGCTGCTACTCAAACAATGACATGTGTTTCAATACTGAACACTACCATTGGCCGCCAGGCATCTGTGACAAACGCGCATGCACACAAGCGCAAGCTCGTCATGTAGCGTGCTGTGTGAGCGGGGCCTTAGGCCGAGGCCCCGCTGCATCAGACAGCACGCCCGCACTGTTTACAGGCAGCGCGTGGAGAGGCACTTCACCACTATCTGCGGTTCGTAGGGAGCGGGGGGCGAGGTTAAAGCGGAGGGCTGCAGGAGGGTGCTGATGCCGGCTGTGTGCTGGAAGGAGTGGGAGGACTTGCCTGTACAGGGTGAGCAGCAAGTCCCCATGCATGCCCTCTGCGGGGTTGGGGGTTAAGGGGCTGAACTGGGACACTTCTCTGCGGTGACTTCGCAGCAGAGTAGCAGGAGTAGAAGACCCCTCAACCGTGCACCAGACAGACACAGACAGAGACACAGACAGAGAGAGACACACACACACAGATTTTATTTTTTTATCTAGACGCAGAAATAGCTTGCGAAATAATAAATTGCCAATATGTTTACGCAGGGGTGGACCAAAATCTTAGAACTTGAGCCAGATAGAATTTTTAGGAGCCAACTTTTTTTTTTTTGCACGGCAGGGTTCACACAGCATGTGGCTGTTTGGATCTCTCCTCCAACACCCCCTCCCACAAAACTTTGAGACACCACCCCCGGCCATTCCCATAAGTGGCTGTGTGTCAGTGCATATCTGACCCACACACAATCTCCCTCCCTGAAACAAACCTCACTTCACCAAACCCATCGCAGACCTCATGGAGAGAAGGGGCAGAGCACAGGGATTAAAATCTCTGCATCTCTCTTCCAGACATCTTGTGCCTCAGCATTCTGCTCTCTGGTCCTTCAACTCCTCTTCCCCCCCTCATAACTACTCAGGCTAAGGCCCCGCTCCCTCAGTCAGCGCGCCCGCACTGCATGCAGGCAGCGCGCTGAGAGGCAATTGACCGCTACCTGCGGTCTGTAGGGAGTGGGGGCGTGGTTTGAACGGGGTGTGTGGTTTGAACGGAGGGCTCATATGCTGTCGTAACCCCGTTGGTCCCTCTCACTCCCGGAGCCCCTCGCACTCTGAAGCCACGCACAGAGGGAAGGACACACACAGGCAAATACACACGAGGGGGGGAGGGGGTGAATCGGGAGATCAAAGCAGAAGGGGGAAATCGGAACGGGGGGAATCTGATTGGTTCCCTTGCGTGTCACGTGACGCTCGCCGAAACCACAATCTCCTTGTAGCCCCGGCTGGCTGACGCGTCACAGCACGCAGTCAACCACGCCGGACGGAGCCAGCGGGGACATCCAGAACGGAGGCAAGCAGCTGGTGGCCTCGCCGGCCGCAGCGGGACCAAAGCTTCACTGAGCAGCTCTGAGTGACCTGTCAGTCACAGCTTCTGCCGACACCTGATCCTGCTTTGATGTTGAGCTAGTAAAGCACCATCGGATGCACTGAGCGGCTACGGCACATTGTCCAACAGGTTACTCGGCACCACAAAATCCAGGCGACATGGATTACATTTTAGGCGCCAGGGAAATTGCAATCATTGGTTTCACACATTACATTTTCTCCAATTTGTATCAAAGCTCTTTATGACTCGCCTACAACAATTTAAGGAAATGGCACCTAATCCAAACATTTATTAACAATGGAACCAGAAGGGCTGTCTGCTTTCCCTGTTACTTTCTGATAATGGTTCAAGAACAAATGGGAAAAAAGTATGATTGGATGTCAGAATGATATGAGTTCAATGTGATTCATAATCTAAATCACAAAATGGCATTATATAGAAAATGGTCTTCAGAACTAGCGACGGAGCACTGGCCACACCCCCTCAGAGGTTCAGCCAGAGGGCGAACCAGCTGGGTGACATGGCCATACTACCCCCCCCCCCCCCCATGATCTCCTGCAGCTCAGCCACAGATCGCGGTTTACACAACTGCACGCGTCGCCAGCCTGCCAGGCGCGTGTAGCAGCCGACACTGGGGCCATAGCCCAAGTGCTTTACTGGAGATAACATGACAATGTGATCCGATTGTCACTTGAAGATGTCCTGTTGGGGGGTTATTGTATATATGCCAATGAGGTCACTCTGTGGGGATCCTGAGTGTAAGGCTGAAGCTGATAATTTAAATAAGTATCCTTTAAATAAGGGTCCATATAAAAAAAGTTGATTATTCATTTGAGCCATCAAAAAGTACCAAAGAACAGATGGGACACCAGCACTCCAAACATATGGTGATATAAATGGACAGAGTGAACGGTGCAATAAGGGGAAGAGTAGTGAACCAAAAGAGAAATAACTGGATACCACTTGATCCAGATGGGCCGCATAGCCTTAGTCACAGGGACTTTAACATCCTCTAGTTGTCATTTGGTGCTTGGCTGTGGTCTACATATGAGCTAAATACTTAGCCCCTACCAGCTTTTATAGGCTGGTGACATTGGTAGCCCTACAATCTACCTGTCCGACCACTTTATCGCCTAAGTGGTAGGGCCACCTATCTGCTTAAACCCCTAGGCAGTGCATGCACATCATTATATGCCTTATTGTGTAGCAGCAGTATAGGATCATTCAGTTCTATCCTATTACTAGGTTGTTATGGAGCATTTGCCTGGGTCACTATACAGGTATTATCACCTTGCAGACCTCACTGGGGGAGCATCTCTAACGCTCACAAGAGGGAATCTCTATATACATTGTATCATACGTTGGGCTGGAAAGTGTATTACCCAGTCCATTGGATATATCTATCCTTCCGAGTACATTTGTGTCCCATATATTTGACCACCCTACAAGGAGGTCTATTGGTATTCCTCCACTCCGGTGTATTTCATATGTTAATAATCCCCATTATTTTACTATTATGTTACCAAAAGTAATTATTAACCAATAACAATATACAGTACTAATCACTCCGTGTTACGTCTTATTTCCGTAGTTAACTATCTATATTTGCATAGTACTCCCTCTAGAGTGATATTGAGTGCTAATATAAGGGGGCTTTTTTTCTGGATCACTGGCCCAAGTGGTATCCAGTTAGTTCTCTTTTGGATCAAAAAGCACGACTCCTTTTCAAATCAATGAGAATAGGCCTAGCATACTGCATGACCACAGTATTTGACGATCCATTCTTTGTAAATGGAGGTTTCTAAGGCTAAGGCCCCGCTCCCAGAGTCAGCGCGCCCGCACTGCAGACAGGCGGGTCGCTGACATACACAGACCGCGATATGCGGTCTGTAGGGAGCGGGAGCCGGAGGTGGGCGGAAGTGGGAGGCTTGAGCGGGAGGGGGGCGTGGCTTGAGCGGAGGGACCCGCTACTCTCCCCCCCCCTCCCTCCACGGCTCGGGCTGCTGATTGAAGGTAAGTAAAGCAACACACACACACAGACAGAGGCAGGCACTCACGCACTCAGGCACACACATACATACACACACACACACACACACACACACACACAGACAGGCACGCACTCACATACACACACACAGACACTCGCGCTGCTTTCACTCCACACTCCTCCCCGAAGCCTCTCCTCCTCCCGAAGCCTCCCCTCCCCATTGGCTCACAGCCACACCACGTGACGCGTCAACGCTAGGGATCACCATTCTCTTGTGTCCCCTAGCGGCGGACGCGCCACAGCGTGTAGTAAGCTGTGCAGCCAGAGGGGACCGGGACCAGCTCCGCAGGATTCCCCTGCTGGTGGGGAACTCGCGTGTGGCCACCCGCGCCACCGAGCGCAGCGGGACCGAGGCCTTATTCATGTTGAGGCAGTGCAGTTCATCAGCGACCAGACACTCGGAATAAAGGATTTTTATTAAAATATGGACATTAACAGTGAATAAATACATCTAAAATGGTTTAATGCAATAGTAAAAAAAAAAAAAAAATATGATCATACAGTACATATTATGTAACCGACAAATGTCACATTTTTGTTGATATTCACATACATTATTACTTTCAACACTAACAAATGTCACCTTTTTATATGTTTTGATAATTTTTTCTGTTAGACTATATAGCAAACCAACTAAAAAATATCTTCAGTTCCTCGCTTTCTTTTGGAAATTTTATTCCAGAAATGAGGCAGCAAATCCATAATGTAATGGAAGCATCAGCCAATTGTTTATACAGAATTTTTTTTCTTCTAAATAATGTTTGTGTGGCAATTCTCTATTACAGGAGCAATCCAATAAATATCCTATGTGTTCTTTTTTAAAAGTAGTCAGTTCTGTAGTATTAGATAATACTTACTACCATGTATTTTAAAATTCAACTCTTAATGCCATTTTTAATTCGTTAATATACTGAGCTTCCTTTGATTTCTATAGCAGGTTTAACACACTTCCCCAGCAGTGCAAGATATTTGCAACACTTTACTGTTTGTGATAATTTGCTTCCAATATTCCCAGCAGTTTGAGCTCTAAACTAACAATAGATAGTGTTACCTTAGTAATATAAGAAGACATTGTAGCTGCTGAGTTACACAGACTGAAGGATTGATTTGAAACTGAAAGGCAGCCAATTGGTGAACTCTGGGAAACAGAATTTTGTTTATCGATAACGGGAGAACCAAGTGATCAGTAGCTTAGGTCAGGGGTCAGCTTCCCCCCCCCCCTGCCAAAAGACTTCACTTACCCAGCTCCAGTCCGTGCGTTGTCATTTGACGCCGCGCGTCACGTGACACCACCCTGCACGTCATTTGCCACTACATTTGAGGTAAAGGGGGGGGGGGGGCCTCGATGCAGGGAGAGAGCAGGCAGGAAGTGCTGCCTTAGGTAATCCGGTTTCAATAAAAGGTAATATATATATATATATATATATATGTAAGTATTACAGCCCAATAACAATGTAATGTACCAAAGGACGGAGAGGGAGTAGGAAATAAGATACTTTTTAGTAGACCAACAGATAGTTGATGTGTTACTAGCTTTCGAACAAGGTGCCAAACATGCCAAAGACACTGCCCAGCAGAGGTGGTTTTATTTATGTTTTAAGACGATCACAATGGCAGACATATTTAATAAATCCCAGAGAAATGCTTTCACCAGCAACAATTTCTCTGAAAAGGGAAAGATTGCACTGTGAGCCCATCTGGCAGCAAAAGGGTCAGCATTTATTCAAAGCACAAACATACTGAATATACACGCAATGAGGAATATAACCAGCATGAGAGGGGTAAAGAAAATAAAAATCGACATTTTGACTGGGCATTCAGAATAGTCCCTTCAAAGATTTAAAAAAACAAAAACATAAACAAAACACATTTTGTTGTTTCCCAAACACAACAGGAATTCCAGCAATGGCAACCATATTTAATATGCTCAAAGAACTAGATTGGTCATCACTAGAGTCTAGGCGCAAAGTTCACCTTTCCTGTCTTACCTTTAAATTCTTCATGGGCAAGCTACCCAGCTACCTGAACACGCTCCTCACCCCTACCACATGCAGCACCTATCACCTGAGATCAGACTCCAAAAGACTGTTCATGGTCCCAAGGCTCAACAAAGTATCCGGACCATCCTCCTTCTACCATGCACCCCAAAACTGGAACAACCTACCAGAGCCTCTCACATCCACCACCAGTTTAAGTTCTTTCAAATCTAAGGCTGTCTCACACTTTAATCTGGTCTGTAACTGTTTCATACACCCATAATATATATTTTCTTTAACTATGCACGCAATGTCTTGTATATAATGTATACCCTGTTCATTTATGTAACTATTTGTAACCATGTATTATTTGTTTTACTCTGTGCCCAGGACATACTTGAAAACGAGAGGTAACTCTCAATGTATTACTTCCTGGTAAAATATTTTATAAATAAATAATAAATTTAAAACAACGAGTCACCCTTTCAATGCAAGAGGGGACCCTTAGGCCTCGGTCCCGCTACGCTCGGTGGCGCGGGCGGCCACACGCGAGTTCCCCACCAGCAGGGGAATCCTCCCGAGCCGGTCCCGGTTCCCCCTGGCGGCTGTGGCGCGTCAGCCGCTATGGGACACAAAAAAATGGCGATCCCTAGCGTTGACGCGTCACGTGGTGTGGCTGTAAGCCAATGGGGAGGGGAGGCTTCGGGAGGAGGAGAGGCTTCGGGGAGCGGGGAGGAGTGTGGAGTGAAAGCAGCGCGAGTGCCTGTCTGTGTGTGTGTATGTGAGTGTGTGAGTGCCTGCCTCTGTCTGTCTGTGTGTGTGTATGAGTGCCTGCGTGTGTGTGTGTGTGTGCCTGCGTGTGTGTGTTGCTTACCTTCAATCAGCAGCTCCAGCCCGAGCCGTGGAGGGAGGGGGGGGAGAGTAGCGGGTCCCTCCGCTCAAGCCACGCCCCCCTGTCAATCCTCCCACTCCCGCCCACCTCCCGCTCCCTACAGACCGCATATCGCGGTCTGTGTATGTCAGCGCCCCGTCTGTCTGCAGTGCGGGCGCGCTGACTCTGGGAGCGGGGCCTTAGCCTTAGGCAGTAAGAGGGAAACTTTAAAAAAGTTCACTCCCAGACAGGAGTCTCCACTGAATGTGTGGCCAACCAATATGTCAAGGCCATTAAAATCCAACCCAGTATCTAGGAAAAAAATAAAATAAATGAATACTGCCAAGAGATGCATGTATACTGTATCAATAGGTTATTCATTTGTATTTTAAAATGGCAACTACAATGTATAAATAAGTTCTTGTCTATTTCTCATTTGAAAACCACATGCACATACAATGCATCCCTTGACTGAATCACCCTGTTTGGCTAGTGACCATTGCTGCAGAAAAGAGCAGCGTGGAAACTAGTGCCCAAATTTCTGTGCAAATGCACCACAGAAATAGAAAATAAACACATCAAAAGTAAGGATGGAAAAGGCAAATCCTACCGTTCTGATATCCACCCAAAAATAATGAAAAACACACAGGGTGCACGTGGGGAATAATAGAGTATTATCTAATTGCTTGCTACAAGAACACAAAACGCTTAGAGCGTTTCTCTGCAATGTTGTGTGTTCCTGTAGCAACTAAATGGTTATTAGTCCAAGAGGCACAACAAATTGTCTTGGTACTTGCATGCTCAGTTTTTTTTATAAACCGGTAGATTTCTGCAGCCTTTGTTTCTTCAATCACAAGGCATGCGTCAAGACCATGCATTCTTCGGAATCAATGACAAGCAAACAAAGAAATTAATCAAATATCAGTACTGAAAGAATTAGGGTGTGATTCATGGTCTAGATAGAACAATGAGATTTTCAGATGTCAGTGTAATTTTCAGCAGTGTCACTCATAAGGCCAACTACAGACTAATTTTGTGTTGCTCAACTACTACACTGCCAAGGTGGTTTCAGGTCAAAATTCTGAAGATTTTGGTAAGAATTAGCCGCATGCCCCACTACACTGCACATATTGTGACCCATCAATTCAATGTATACTACTATGCCTCAGATGCCAAGATTATAATCTGTTTCAGGAAGGGATTGTATGTATAGATAGATATTTGTATAACACTAAATACATACCACGACAGGCCAACAAGCCTGAGGAAACCAGTCTTACTTTGAAATGCAATGATATCGCATGTAATCAAAGAGGATCGTTATCCAAGTCACAACGAATGTTTTCATAATTGGTACAGTTCATACAACAGCCTAACTGAGGAGGCGGCTCTGGATTTCATACCAACACTTTTACTCTTGCCAGACAGCTATTTGACAGTGCACAGGAGAGACTAAAATATGGTGGGCTGGTGGAGGGGATAAGCACACGAGGCTGTGCACCTTACACAGACCACCAGCAACAGCCATGTCCTCTGGGAGAAGAGAAACACACGCCATGCCACATATAACCCTCCTCCCATGCCAAAAAACAAAGGGAGAGGAAATCCAAAGCACAGAAAAGGACAGAGTCCATTAACCACCACACTGCTAGAAAAAGCCTGCAGCCAGAGATCGACAGTAGCAAAACTGAAGGGCTGAGCTGTCACACGAAGAAGAGCCGATGGGGGAGATCTAATGTGGCGCTGACTGACACACACACACACACACACACACACACACACACACACACACACACACACACACAACTATCCTGCTCTAATAAATGCAAACATGCAGGGAACAGCTGAGTGCAACCAAACCACAAAGCTAACAGCTATGCCTCCAACACATCAATAAGTTATGACTGGACTGATGTTACACTGCCCAACAACCGGATGTTACAGAGAAAGTGACAACGCTTTACGAGAATGCCAATCCTTAACGACAGGAATAGCGCCATTTCCTCTTCACATGTAAAGTTTGTGAAGCGGGATAGCACCCAATGTACATTGCCTGGATGCATCATTACATGTGTGTTATTCCATTTTTCTCTTTATTGAAGAGCCATAACCGTAGCCGGCAGACACCCCTGACCCGGTGATTCAGATCTTTAATGTCTGAATGCATTAAGACATTCAACACCAAACACAGACAACTTCACACTACCCCAGGGGTGGGCAATTCCAGTTCTTAAGCCCTGCTTCAGCATATGTGGCTCAATCTTCAACTGAGCTACCTGTGCTGAAACAGGGATATCCTTAAAACCCGATCTGTTGGTGGCCCCTGAGGACTAGAGTTGCCAACCCCTGAACTACACATACTTAAAGCAATATTTGTAAATGACACACACTACTCGTTAACATATTTAATTTCCACAATGTATACGCTAGTAAATAAAAACAGTAGGAAAAAAAAGCACACATGGTAAACGTGCATATGCAGAAATACATTATGCATTCATAGTTATTGATAAATGCCTAGCATTATCTATGTTTATAATTACGAGGTTACGACTCAGGGATAAAATGTTCATTCTTTAATTAGCACCTTCGCAAATCCTTGGTCATTAAAGTGATATAGCGGACAACTGGATGGTTTATCGAGTGATAATCTAAATGAAGTTGCTTCTGCCCATACCGTTGAACGATGAACAGCGTCGAAAAACGACATGGAGCTGAGGAAGCTGCATGCTAGGCAAGTAGCTATCATACATATTTATATAAATGTGTCGGTACCTATACATTACACAAGTATTATACACTTGAATATTACATTTATACTCCGCAGGATTGGTATTACAACACAGACAATGTCTGATGTCCTTACAAGCACACAATGTCAAGGTAAACACTTTCCCAAATTAAAAAATAAATCACACTAGGCGCTCATGCAACACCCGAGAAACCTCACTGATCACAAATATCCTCCCCCACCCCCAATGCACGTGAAGCAGCTCTCACTGAATGTCTTTTGTCTTCCCCTCGAGCAATGTGACATATGGGAATCCCAATGACCGTCATTAACTCCCCCACCCCCCGAAAGTCACAATATAAACCCCAACAGCCCCTCACATTGGCACCTACCCAAAAACCCTTCACTTTATCATGGGGGGGGGGGGGGGAAGAGAGAGGGGGAAGAGAAGAGAAATCGGGGAGATGTAGGGTTTCTGCACCAAAGCATGGTGTGTATCTGATGGGGAAGTACTGACTTCTATCAGTGACAGCTGAAGTGTCGGTCAACCTCCCTGCATTGTCACTACCTCACACTGCCCCACTCCACAAACTCCAACACCCCTAATGCTCTCAGCCCCCCAGAGTCAGACCCTCCCAAATTTGGCACATAGCAAGGTGCACCTATTTTTATCACAGTGACCTTTCTGAAGGATGTACCGTAACAGGTGCAATTATATGCAATGCTCATCTTTCCCATGTGTTTTTTTGTATGCCCATACACACACTAGACGTTGTGTTAAACCCAGCTGATTAGCAGACACGCCACAAATCTCCCAGCTGCTGTAATTAGCCGAAGTTTCAGGAGCCACTAGCAGAAATAGGTAAAAACACGGACATCTGAATTGAATAGGTACAGGACAACAACAGGGACAGTACCTGCCAAGTGGGTTCAGTTGGCGAGTACGGCATGTTATCACTTATTTGTGAGGAATGTTGTGTCAGTCAGTGTGCAATGTCCTTATGTTTAGAAGTGTCACCAGCACCGCGCACTTCCCATGTCCCGACTACACAAAAGAGAAAAGGGGGTAACCACAAATAACACACACCCCGCCGCGCACTCACCAGGGGTCAAACTCGTGGATGATGCTCTCGAAGCGGATGACCGCGAACAGCCTGGAGCTGAAGCCGGCCAGCCAGGCCAGGAAGAGAATGGTGAAGGAGAGGAGGGACTGCCATCCGGCCGGCTGCGACAGTCCCCCCGCCAGCCCGGCCGCCCCTCCCCCGGGGTGGACACTGACGCTGCTGTTGGCGGACGAGGACCCCGCTCCCGAGCGCCCGGAGCTCAGGGCGGGGGAGGCCCCGGAGTTGGTGGCCGCTTTGTGCTTGCTTTCCAGGGCTGCGTGCTCCGCCATGTTGGATTCCCCCCCCGCTGCCGCTCCTCCTCCCGTGGTGGTAGGGGGGAGGGGGGAGAGGGGGTGTGGGGTAAAGGGGAGGGGGGAGTGAACGGTTGGTGACGGTTTGCGGATCAAAGGCGGGGGTTTGAAATGAAGAGCGCGCGCAGGGGCGCGTGACTGCGGGGGGAGGGAAAGGGGGGCACGCGGGTTCTCCTTAGTAGATCACAATCCACACAATTGTGTCCGTTCGTCGCTGCCAACGTTCTGGCTGCTTCTATCGAGCGCACTCTGTCCGGGCAGCCCACCTCTCACCGTCCACATCACAGTCCGAACGGTTGACGGGGAAGCCGAAGCCGGGCGCTCAGCTAAAAGAGAATGACATTTCCTACTCAGGCTGGAGGAATGGGCGGAGAGAGGGTGGGGGCCTCATCTGAGACCCGGCCTACCAGCAGCCGCGCCAAAGTCTCCGCCTCTCAGCCAATGGACGAGCGACAGGTACGTGGAGGGCGGAGACAAGCGGGATGAGAGCCAATCCCAGTGGAGTATTCGGCGAACCCGCCTTGTGCAAAAACGTCACTAGGAGGCTGGGTTCTTCGAAACACCTCCCCCCGAGGCCGATGGCACGTGCTGTCCGTTAAACGGGGAGGGGGAGGGAAGGGGAGGGGGAGGGAAGGGGAGGGGGAGGAGAAGCGCGCGACTGACTGACGGCCCCGCTCGTCCAATTGAGTTTGTAGCAATCCTTGGAGGGCGGGGGAAGTCTCGAGACTGCGGTCAAAATGAGCGCGAGCAGCGGGGAAGGGCTTTTACTCCGTGTCAGCCAATCAGATTTCACTAAGTCTTTGCAACTTGTCCAGGAAGAGTCAGGGCATTAAATACGTTAGAGTTTGCTCTATGCAATGTATGTCAATGTGTAAGGGCTGATCTTACACAAGCACTGCAAGGTGCATCGCAGTGTTCATATAGTGGGGAGCGTGTGGCCTCTATCCCACTGAGATGGAGTGAAAATGTATTCCATACAATCCCCATTCAAACCTAGTAACAACAAATCCCAGGATAATACAGTTACTGTGATATTTGTTAAAATAAGTGCGAAAATGTTCTAGTAAATCTAAATAAAATGTGTTCGAAAGAATGTCTTTTTTATAACACATTTTATTTAGATTTATTAGAACAAAGGGTTATTCCTTTCTTTTCCAAAACCTTTCCACTTAATGTAGCCGTGTATTTGTCATCATAACTCGGTGCCCAGGATATACTTGAAAACGAGCGGTAACTCTCAATGTAGTACTTCCTGGTAAAACATTTTTATAAATAAATCATGTCTGCACCTCACATTTTCTCACCTATGCTGGTTACATAGCCCTAAAATTCTCATCATCACATCACTCTTACTAACATCTAAAATATTCCCTCCATTTAAAAATTAGGTTGCTAGGATTCCAGTATTGAACCAGGCTGGCCTGTATTTGGACCGGTATGTTGCCCAACCCTAGTAACAACCTGAAAACTCTGATTTTGTCTTTTGGAACTTTAGCATCAGTATCTCATGATTGTAAGCTCTTTGGGGCAGGATCTCCTTTCCTAATGTTTGCTCATCTGTCTGAAACGCTTATCACCCATTATGGGTTATATTATGATGTCACGCGTATTACTGCTGTGAAGCGCTATGTATGTGGATGGCACTTTAGAAAAAAGAGATTATATAAGTATAGCCATGGCTGGTCCAGACTATCTTTCTGCCTTCCTGTCACGTATGTTAGAATAGATACAGACAGTGACAGGCTACCATGTGGGGTTTAGCCCCCCTTCATGCAGCCTCCCTGAGTGGCAGGAGAGGACACTGTGTCTGTATTGCAGGCAATCATAGTGCAGATCCTGTGCCCTCCCCTTTCTGCTGTAACAGGGTATGTCTTTTCTGCCTCCCTTTCCCCGCCCTGTAATCCTTGTTATGTAAGTCCTGTTCGCTGCAGACAGTAACAGGTTAAATCTGTGGGCTCTTGACCCCCCTCATGCTCCTCCTATGAGTGATAGAAGTAAGGTGGTGACTCATGGCCTGTGTAAGCCTATCTGGTATAGGTATAGACCATGAGCCCATCCCTTCTTGTTCCTCCTAGGCAGAGAGCTGTCAGTCTCTCCTATGGCAGGATAAGCGTGATTACCCTCAGTCTTTGGATGGAGGGAACATCAGATTCAGCCACAGAGGCCCTGTAAGATCAGGGGCCATCGCCATCCAGAGGTCTGGGACCTCTGAGACTCTGCATCGCTGTATGGAGATCTGCAGTGGATGCATGCCATACAATAAAGACCCTTGTTATGACACTCCTGTTTAAGTAGTCAAAGGTTGGACGTCTTTTTAGATGGGAAAGGTATACAGGGATATACCGAATAAGTATACATGGGAAGGATGTTAATCCAGGGATTAATCCGATTGCCAATTCTTGGAGTCAGGAAGGAATTTATTTTTCCCCTTATGAGATATCATTGGATGATATGACTCTGGGGTTTTTTGTTTGCCTTCCTCTGGATCAATAAGTATAGATGTATGATAAAATATCTGTTGTCTAAATTTAGCATAGGTGGAACTTGATGGACAGAAGTCTTTTTTCAACCTCATCTACTATGTAACTATGTAAGTATCAGTCCTTGGGCGGAAGGGAGAGAATGCAGTAGTGGGGACTGACTTCTGGATACCTTCTGGAACCCACAACGGCTGGAGGCGCTGAACACCAAGAGAACAAGCCTAAGCCTGTCCTAATCTCCATCACATCACAGATCAGAGATCACATCACAGATCACTCTCCTGACCCTAACAGGTATTGCACCACACACAATGTAGCAAAGGCTGTGTATCTCCCAATGGTGGGCGGAGAGGGGGGGGTGGGCGGAGAGGGGGGGGTGCCGGGAGCACTGCTACACAGCATTAGGGAGGAAGCACTCCAAGTTATAGGGAGAGTCCTTCCCAGCTTGGGAAGAGAGAGGAGTTCAGCTCTGCCCCCCCCCCCTGGGGTAGAGATAAGCCTGCAGTCCCTCACAATTATCAGAAGGCCGGTACCCTCCAGAGATCTGAGATCCATACCTAACTACAAGGCATACGCTGTAATGACATCTGCAGTGGCTGCCTGAATAAAGATCCTTTTTATATACTCCTGCCTGAGTAACAGTCAATTAGGTAGGAGTATGAAAGATATCTGTCGTGGTGGGGACTGTCTTCAGGATCCCTGAAGCCTACTGCGACTGGAGGCTCTGATGACACCAAACAGAGAGTCTGAGAATCACAGAGGAAGGACTTTATTTTTCCCCTTATGAGATATCATTGGATGATATATGACTCTGGGTTTTTTGTTTGCCTTCCTCTGGATCAATAAGTATAGATATAGGATAAAGTATTTATTGTCTAAATTTAGCATAGGTTGAACTTGATTGACGTACGTCTTTTTTCAACCTCATCTACTATATAACTGTAGCCATGCTGTAAAATGGTCTGCAGTTTTCTTTCCTGCTGGCAGTAAACCTGGTAAGTTACAGGGATGCCAGCAGTAATCATGGAGGTTTGCCCTCACACCCTGGTGAGGTGCCCTATGTATGGATGGGAGTGGCTACATACTCTGAGTCCACCGTTAGTGACATCAGAGATGTGCCTGCCCCCTGAGGGATATTAGGCACAGCACTGACAAAAGTTAGTTGTTGGAGTAAGGAGCAAGTCTGCGTTGAGACTTGGGAGTGAGTGGCCCACTAGTGCTATAACTAGTGGCCCCATTCTATATTAATTAGCATCAAGTTGTCAAAGCCGTACTGTGTCCAGGGACCTGGCACAGGGGTGATCTCCCCGAGGGGAGAGGGGATCCCACTCCATTGGGAGGGTGTACCTTTGAAAGGATAGCACAACAAGATGTGTGGCTAAGCTAATCACCGTAAGGGGCAGTAGGCCCTCACCGTAAGCCACAATAAAGACAACCTTGATCAAAGACATTCTCATGTGTGAGTCTGGAGTTACTCTACAGAGGATGGCACCACAGAGGAGTTCCTCATCAGAACCATCTTCCTGCGGACGCAGAGATCCTGATGAGGTGGAGGCGCTGCACTGGATATAGGTAGGACTCAAGCACACTACCTCAGCTGCCTGTCTGGTTGGCAATCCCCACACAACATCATGCGGGAGACTCAGGAGTCCTGTTGCTAACAGGTGCACCACCAGACACGACCATGTAATGTGGACTGGTTAGACCACAGGGGCCAATATGAGATTGGGTGGGTCAGACTAGGCCAGAAAATCCATTACATAACTATGTAACCAAAAGCCTGTCCTGTTCCCCACAACATCACGGAAGCTCATTTCTCAAGGAGCCAAACAGGTACAAAGCACCATACAGGTAGTCAGTCCAAAATCTCTTAGAGGGTGGTGAGGGGGGTGAGGCTGGAAGCAGCGCTACATATACATATATACAGTGCTTGACAAATCACCCAAAAAAATCTACCCGCCCCACCCCCAGTCCCGCTTTTTAAAAAAAGAAATTGAACTAATAAGAATTAATAACAACATTCGTTTTTGAAATAAGTTTATTTATTGTATTACATTTATATTTTATTACAATTAGTCCTTGTGCGTGCGAGTGTGCGAGTCTGTAAATGTCGGATATAGAAAAAAAAGCCAGATATGAATGACTAGCTTCCTGAACACCTTAACCAGTGTCAGGACGCCCCCGCTTCACAATATCTAAAGCAGAAATCCTGCCTGGGATTTTACCTGATCCACAGTCCCTCAATGTCCAGGTACCCTCATTCCTGCAACGTTATATGTTGGATGGGAGGTGTAACCTACCCGTCTTCTGGGTTAGGGGGGATTCCGATGTCTCCCGTGTGAAGCTTGAGTCAGATCTGGAAGAAAGCAGTAAGGTTATTTCGGTGAAGGTATAGGGCAGTTAAGATATATAGGGTAAATAAAATATCCAGATCGAGAGTGTGTGACAGAGAGAGTGTGTGACAGAGAGCGTTTGACAGAGAGCGAATGTGACAGAGAGAAAGAGTTTGACACAGAGAGAGAGAGCGGGTGACACAGAGAGGAAGAGGGTGAGAGAGAGAGTGAGAGAGAGGGTGACAGAGAGAAAGAGGGTGAGAGAGAGAGAAGGTGGTGGGTGGGTGGGTGACAGGGTGGGAGGTGGGTGACAGGGCATGGGGGTGGGTGACTCACTGACGAGTGGGTGGGTGTCTGTATACACACACACTCTCACTGTCTCACACACCCGCACGGCAGGGGGAGGGGGGGGGGCTCTGCACACACACATATATATATATATTATCCACAGCAGCCGGCACACACATATAAGGAGAAAATCCAGATGCTTGTCCCATAAAAGATAATAAAGATGTATATTACCAGATGATGGTCCAGTAAGGAGAGACAGCACACACGGGTTGAAAATTCAAAAGGTGTATTGAAACACAAAAACCAATGTTTCGGTTCCTGCAAACGGAACCTTCCTCAGGGTTGTACAGTGTGTAGAATGAAGACCACTGTAACTTATACCCCCACCAGTGTACACAAATCATGCAATCAACCAATGAGAACAATTCTCAAAACCCCACATGACGCATCAAATTGTAGCTAAAACCCAATGTGCCAATTACATTGCTTGTTCTTACTGTGTCACCTGAAAGAATAGCTCTGATAGGGCTGCCAATATTCACAAAGACTCTATCTGAATCGTGGCACCGCCTCCCTTTAAAGCCTCATTACAGGCTTGTGTACTGTGCTTCTAATGCAATGTAAACTGAGCCAGGGATACCGACATGGAACACAAGACACCATATGGCATAAAGTGCGCATGTGCGGCCCGTAGCGTTTCCTATTACCATGGAAACCCACCATGACACGCAAGGAAGAAGCCTTGTGAGCATTCGTGACTCTTAATACCATGTTTACTGCAATCGGGAATAGCGCGCGCAACCCGCAGCGTCCCTAATTACTGGACCATCATCTAGTAATATACATCTATATATATATATATCCTGGCTAGTCCAGCCTGTCTCTCTGCCTCCTGTCATGTAAGTTCCTGGTAGTTACAGGCACTGACCCCCACTCCCTCATGCTGACTCTCTGAGTGACAGAAGAGGTGGTGCCACAAGGTTCTGTGTACAGCCAATCATGGTACAGACCTTGTGCCCTCCCCTTCTGGACTCTCAGAGAGGAAGTCCAAATTAGAGTCAGTTGTTGTGCACCCCTCCTAGAGAGAGGTGTATGCTGCTCCTCCGGGCTGGGAGTGAACCAGGCCAGTTAGTCCCTCCTGGGCTGACTGAGTCAGAAAGATGAGAGGCCGCAAGACTACAGAGAGCTCAGCACCATCCAGAGGCCTGGGACCCTCTGTCTTCAATCTGCATCTGCTGTGTAACATCTGCAGTGAAAGCACAAATAAAGCATCCCTTTTCATATACCCCTGCCTGAGCTCTGTTTATTTAGTAGGGGTATGGATGAAATCTGCCCTAGTGGGGGACTGACCCTGGAAATCATCGTGCCCACTGGACCTGGAGGCGCTGACACCCTGAGTTGAACATCAAGATCATCAAAAGTCTGCCCTGTTCCCCACACCATCGTGGACCACTCAGCTCTCCTGGACCCTCACAGGTATGACTGCACCACAACAGCAGTAACCAGTAGTGACATCTCTCAGGGGGAAGGGGGGGGACTGTGTTACATATACATACATATTAACATACTGTGACAGAGTCATAGACTGTATATATTAGTAGGAGGTTGCATTATGCCTGCTTTCCAGCATGCGATGAGTTAACTCCACTAGTTAAACAGAACACAGGTGATCCTAATTACGTGAGCTCACCTGCTTTAAAAAGGGGAAGAAGAAATGCCTCTGGGACGGACAGACGATTGAACAATTGATACTAATGCTGTCCCAAATGGAATAAAGCTCCTAGGTAAGGAGCCAAGTGGTATTACCAAATATTGTTGGACTGGTCTAGTTTAGCTAACCAGCCGGGTAGATAGGCTTAACTTTGTTTAGTTCGTTTCCTTAAAGGGGATAGGCTATTTTTGGACAAATAAAACCGCCGGCATATCATTTCACTAGAAGAACTGTGTTGCCTCCTCACTAACCACGGTCATCCTGCCACAATATATATATCACCCGGAAGTGCCCTGAAGTTTGTGACAGGCTGTGGCGCCGGATCCTTTCCTTTACACATATATATATGTATATACATATATATATATATATATATATATATATATATATATATATATATATATATATATATATATATATATATTGTCATACTTCAATGGTGTCTCACTTATAGAAGTCAGTACGTTTCCATTAAAATGCCAGCGTGTTGCCCTGAATCCCTGATCCTCGTCGGTTTCAGTCTTTGGCGATTGACATCTCTGCAAGTATTGGCTCTGCTGGAAAGTGAAAGCACTCAGCTGTAGTTCCTCCTGTAATCATTTTCTACATTTTAAGATGCTCTAAGTCGCTTTTGCAAATGTAGGCCCACAAGCATTATTAAACAAAGAACAAGAACACATAGTGTGATTTACAGAACGGACTGCGGCAGTCATTAACCCTTTCAGTACAAAGCATTGCAATTAATCAGGGCTGAGTCATAAAGCAGGGTTTTTTTTAAAGTTACAATTTAAGGGTACTCATAAATCGTTTTACAGTCGTATTTCAGCAGAATAAGGAAATGCAGTACTGGATAGATTTCAATGAAGTATGAGGGTATGAAACAGTGCAGTAAATACTACTCTGGCATTTCTTCATAGCTTCAATGCACAAGCAAGGGAGAGTGATATATCAGTGGAAAATGGTTACCCTACAAAAGTGTTTTTATTTTGTGTTTTCCAAATTAATAAATATAAGAACATTTAATAGGGAACTGAAGTATACATGCTACATTTTCTTTCCATTTGTGGTTGCAGAACATAGCATCAATATCGGAGTAGATCAAACTTTTTGCAACTGCATAAAATATAAAAAATTAGTCAAGTTTCTCACGCAGATACGTTAGGCGGATAGGTTTTAATTTTGCTTGAACCAGTGACCGGGTTCCCCTGATCTGATCGGTGGTCCCCCAACCGTTTGGGGCCCATCCGGTTCTGGAGGTATTGCCGATTTTGACACAAAAAAAAGCCCAACAAATATGGCGGCAGACAACAACAAGGTCACCATTAGGCTGCGGACTGCTGGCGCAGACTGCGCTCATGTTTGAGAGCAGTGATGTCACCAGCTCTCCAAGAGTGAGCGCCGGGTGTCCTCGCTATTTCAAAAGCGCGGGGGGCATTGTGGGCAAATTGAGCGCGCTCGAAAGTAACTTTTTTTTAGTTTACCCAAGCGTGGGTGAGCGTGTGTGCCTGCGCATGAGCGCGCACGCACAGCGTGAGAGTGGATGTGACGATCCACATTGTGTAAGGTAAGCGCTCTCAACGCCGGTGGGGACTCAGCCTTAGGCGGCGTCCATGCTGGCGAAGACCGCGTTGAGGCGTGCGACGTGATCACATTGCCTTAAGGCATTGATCGCACTTATAGACCGCGCGTGCGACAGCAAGAGGAAGCACGTGGTGCACGAGGAATCATTTCAATCTGATTCCTCCGTGCAACAGGCAGGTCTGGTGAGCGGTTCGCCCAATGAGGGCAAACCAGCTCCGTGATGTCACAGACATGCCCCTAGACACACCCCCACAGCGCATCTACCTTGGCCACAAAACGCTCCCACTTAACGCGGGTGACATCACTCGCTTGCACGCCTCCGCGCGGTCTTCTGCTGCATGGACACAGCCTTAGGAAGCAGCAATGTCCTCTCCCCAACCACTCCAAGGTCATGCTGAACCAATAAATATAAAGACTACATCCCCCCCAAGGAGACATTTTGCAAAACAAAACATTAAGGGTTAAAATACAGGAATTAGTCAAACACCCTACACAAAAAAATACATAATGTACAGATGTATCCAGACTGTATTTTGCTGAAGCCATGACTTCCCATGGCATCGCTGCAGGCGGTATATTGCTTCAGCATGAGACCACACAGAGAGGATTCCCCACTGTCAGAGCAAGTCGCGGCTGGGATCCCAGCTGGAACAAAATTAAGTTTTAAGTCTGGCTACATCATTTAAAAGAAAACACACAGGGATCATAATGGATCAATATAATTGATTATACAGACGTAGCCCTATTAACTTTTGCCGCAGCTGTGAGTTGCTGGATTAAAACAACTGCAGTAATGACCATATTGCGGGGGGATAGACATGATTTTGGGGTAGAGAGGCTATCCAGGGCCTTTATGAAAGTTGGAGGCGGTCTCTGACGTCTTGTCGCAGCCAACTCGCTGCTGCCGGCTGTCTCGCCACAAAGGTAACCCCCTAACCTTGCCTCAAAAGCCCCTAATGTTGAGTCCTTACCCTAACCTGTTAACCCCTTACCCTAAAGTCCTAATCTTAACCCCTAATGCTAACACTAAAACCTTAAAGCTGCCGTTCAGCCAATATCCTGCATGTGTGTTTTTTTAAATAAATCAGTTCTGTAGTAAGAAAAAATACTTTTAGCATTTTCTGTTTTAAAAAAAAAAATTTGAAAGACCAATTTTCTTGTATTCTATTTTAACAGCCATTTGCTAAGGCACTGCCCCTTCATGTCCTGTCACAAGCCCTGGCACACCCCTTTGTCAGCCCTGCCCTCCCTCTAGCACATTTCAGTGCAGGAGTGCTCATGAATATTCATGAGCTTCCACTGAGTGACAGAAACAGAAGAAATACATTTCCCATATTTAAAGATGTCGCCAAATTTCGCCAATCAATACATGGAGAACGAATTGACTGGCAGCTATGCAGTTCTTTAGGTAATTAGAGATTACCCACATGAAACTATTGAAGTAAAAAAATTAATAAAAAAAAAAAAGACTGAACTGCAGCTTTAACCCCTTATCCTAAAACCCATAATTGGAGCTCTTACCCATACCCCCTAACCTTATACTATAAACCTTAACCCTTTACCCTAAAATCACTCAAGTTAACCCCTTAATAACTTACCGTACAGACGGCCAGCAGTGAGCTGCCGTCAGCAGCGATAAATTGTCCCATTCCAAGTTGGAGGTGGGGGGCAGAGCAGGGCAAGAAAATATTTAATCATTGGCAAAGTTTGGTAAATAGGATGGGGTGCTGGTATTTTGGAATGCAATGTGCAGAGCTTGAGGCATAGTGGGGCAAGTATACCGTTTGGAAATAAGATGTGCTTATAAGATTATATCAAATAAAAATGATATGTGTCAGGATGATTATAGGTCTATTTTATTGTCACAGCAGCGGTTGAATACACTTAATGGGTGTTTATAAGCTCTTCCATAACCAGTCCCCACACTTAATTGTGATGGACGGTGTGCTAATAATAAGCTCCCTTCCAGGGCTCTTCAACATGCAGCCTGCAGGCTAAATCCTTCCCCAAAAGATTTTAGAGAGGCCTTTCGGCAGTCTGATTCTGCTTATTTCATTGCCGTTGCTGAGGCTGCTGAGAGCATTTTTTCACCTGAAACTCACTATAAAGCTGAGTTGATAACATTATATGGTACAAATGTTATATAGGCTTTCAAAATATGAAAGTATGACCATTGTTAGAAATGTATATGTAGCACCCCTACAGTATGCTGCTGATTAAATTAACCCATTGGTGGCCAACATAATTCAATCTAGAATAGATCCTGCACTCAGTGAGTGTCAGTAAGGGGGGAAGGCAGTAAGAAAAAGGTGTAAATAGATCAGTTCTTTTTATGTTATTCATAATCTTTTAGTTTTGGGTTAGTGCTTCCATAAGTGTAACTACCGAAGGGAAGTGAAATGGGGAAGCTAACCCATTCAGGAAGTAGTTACAGAGGTTCCCCTGGGCTATGTCAGAACTCTTGCCAGTAAAACCCCAGGCTTTGGGCGTTCAAGGCAATCGGAGACCCCGCAGAGAGATACCTGCAGTCTTAGTGCAGTGACAGCGTTGTCCGCAACCTCACCCCTTTTCACACCCCAGAAAAAACATGCCCCCTCAAGCTGAGGTCATTGGTAGAATGTAATACTGATTGAAAGTGAGTTTCGTTACTGTTGCTGTTTAAGAGACTTTAAGAAATACATTTTTTTATAGATATAATCAAAGTCCCTGGCGCCCTGTTTTACTCATCTCTGCTTACAGAACTTGGGATCTCTTGTATTACACATCCGTCCGAGAAGATAATTAAACAGATCACCCATTCCAATCAGTTTGATTATATACCTCCCGGAGCCGCGTTGTGGTTACATATAAGATGACATTGTGGTGGTACCACGGTCCTTCTACTTCTACCTTTTCTCTAATCCAACCCTTTGGAAAATTAGCTCAAAAGTATTCCCCCAGTGGGATGGTAGTCGTGACACTGGCAGGTCATTGGGAGGTTTGTGGGGATCGGCGAGAGGTACATATATTGAATCCATGTTTTCAGACACTGGTTGTTATATGAAGTACCGGTATGTGCAGGCTTGCCGACGACTTGCGCGGGGCCCTGGACTTTCACCTGAGCCCTGGGTTGTTGAAGAGGGCAGCAAAGGAGAGGAAGTTGACTGCAGCTTGTTAAAATATTAAATAAAGCTGTGATCATTTCTGCATCCAGTATTGGTGTGGTGTGTTTACTTTGGCTATTAGGCTAAGGCCCCGCTCCCTCCGTCAGCGCTCCCGCGCTGCAGACAGGTGGGGCGCTGACATACACGGACCGCGATATGCGGTCTGTAGGGAGCGGGAGCGGGAGGTGGGCGGGAGTGGGAGGCATGAGCGGGAGGGGGGGTGACCGGAGGGACCCGCTACTCTTCCCCCCCCCCCCTCCTCCACGGGCTCGTGCTGGAGCTGACAAGCAACACACACACACTCATACACACACGCAGGCACTCATACACACACGCAGGCACTCTCACACACACACACAGACACAGGCACAGACAGAGGCAGGCACTCACGCACTCAGACATACACACACAAACACAGATAGGCACTCAGGCACACACAAAACACAAACAGGCACTCAGACACACATAGACAAACACAAACACAGACTGCTTTCCCTCCCAGCTCCCCGAAGCCTCTCCTCCTCCCGAAGCCTCCCCTCCTCATTGGCTCACAGCCACACCACGTGACGCGTCGACGCTAGGGAATACAATTCTCTTGTATCCTCCAGCGGCTGATGCGCCACAGCCTGTAGCGAGCTGTGCAGCCAGGGAGGACCGGGACCGGCTCGGTGGGGATTCTCCTGCTGGTGGGGAACGCCCGACCCGCCGCCCGTGCCGCCGAGCGCAGCGGGTCCCAGCCCTTAGAAGCCAAGTCAAGCTTCATACTGAGTGAAATGCATCCAAAGCACCTAGCCCCGGAGCTGCGAAAAAATGGATCTGGGTGCATCTGTTTACCGCCACCACCACTCCCACCGAAAATACACGTGACCATTCCAATCCTATCTGCACCACTTGTGAGTAATAATCCCTTGCCCAAATGTACTGCATAATGCTTCTTTAAAGGTGCGGCCCCTCTTATGAGATTCTGCTGCAAAAACCCATGCACCTGTCAGAGATACACGATGATGTCACACTTGCACTGCAGCTAAACCTTATACCAGGGGTGCGCAAACTTTTAGCCCTGCGCCCCCCTACCTGCTCAGCCCCAGTGCTCGTGCCCCCCCTCCCCCACCTGGTATCCGGCATCAAATGATGCTTTGGGGTCATGTGACATCACATCACGTGACCCCACAGCGTCATTTGACACCGCGCTGCCATGGCGATACGGCGTCAAATGACGTTACATGACCCCGCGGCGTCATTTCATGCCATGGCGACGCTTCACCTGAAGCCATCGGAGAGCAGGTGAGTAAGTTAGAGGCCTCACGCACTCCCCAGCAATATATTTAAATGCTTTGGGGAAGAGCGCGGGACCTCAGTAAGGCTGGGGCCATTGTGCCTTCGACCGCGCGGAGGCTGTGGGAAAGCGGGTGCTTTCCCTGGCAATGGTGAATGGGCTGTGGGGGACGTTCCTAGGGGCGTCACGGAGCTGCTTCGCCCTCATTGGGCGAACCGCTCACGTGACCTGTCTGTCGCACTGAGAAATCAGTTTAACTGATTTCTCACGCAATGCACACCCGCACCCCACATGGACGCGTACACTGCCTTAAGGCAGTCTGTTCGCTCAATGTGCTGACGCCTCCGCACGGTCTGCAGTACCATGGCCCCAGCCTAATTGGCGCTCCCCCCAGTTTCCGCACCCCTGCCTTATACCACCAACAAAGTATTATTCTGTGCACACCTAAAAAATAGGGAAATAGTCCAAAACATAAAAAACATCATCTTTAATTAAAGATAGAATGAAAACCACAATTCATAAACTGGTACACGTATGTTACACTCAACAAGGCGTAAGTATGTTTCATAATGCTTTCATTAGCAGAGTGGATAACAAATTAACCTGACGCCATCTCAAATACTCATATCCAATGATCCGCATAATTAATTTGAATTATCTCATGGTTAACACATGCATAAAGTGAAAGCGAAAAATGCATATTACAGAGCTGCCTGATTAATTGATCCAATAAATTACATAGACCACTTAGGTTTATAGGGCATTGCAAAGAAAAGGAGAAATAAATAGATGGGGAAAAATGAGCAACTAGAAAAATGGAAAGAAATCAATTTATTTCATTTAAGCCCAGGGGCTGTAAAGTATTCGAATCATGTACTGTGCATTCCTTTTGTAGAAGTATTTTTAATCTGTGTGTGTGTGTGTCCCAAAATACCTTAGTCTATCGATCCCCATAACCTTAGTAGGGCAGGGCCTGCTCAGAGTGATGTGTGTGCTTCAAAATTATCAGTCTGCATTCTGAATGGCACCCACACGTTCACATGGAGATACGTAGCTTACTGTGTGTGTGTGTGTGTCTTCAAATACAATGAAATCTATATGTCTAAACAATTGTATGTCTTCTTTTTTCATTCCTGCTTACCCTGACTGCTGAGCATTTACATAATACTTTCTGTCAGCATATGGGTTGATTTATATATCCCACATTTAAATGGGAACCACATGAAGTAGATTGACTGTTAATAAAAAAGAAAACAATAAGAAGCATGTTGATCTTACTTTCCTGTCCCAGTTATATTTGTTGTTGTGATGTTCTCCAGCAGTTTATTTTGGATAAATATTGATGAGAGAACATTTCTTGCAGGAGCTGTAAAATTGGCCTTTCTAAAACCTTTTATAAGTCATGTATCTTGGAATTGCAGCAGTGTCCACGCTGCTATGTTGGAGCCTCTAATAAGAACAGAAAGTATTGTTTATTCTGGAGTTGTAAAGTTCATTTTACTGTGGCAAGCACAAACTTACCTCAGCATCAACACTTTGGCTGTGTGCTGGGTCACAGCAGCAGCTCTGCTGCCCTCATTCTGTATCCAGCACACAAAGTAAGACGACTAAATGTTAAGTAGTTTGACCCCTCAAAAAATCCAATTTAACAGAATAAAGGTTCCACACAGTGTAATATTTTAATTGGGTGATTGATGCAAGAAATCAGCCTTCCACCTAATTGTAACTCTTTCATCAGTCCCTTACGCCCTTTTTCTTTGTCACTTTGTGTATCTCCGTGTGCGTGTATATACACACACTTTCCCGCTGTCCCTCTGAGCCCCATTTTAAGTCTACTGGGACTCACAAGTTGAGACACAGTAATATAATGAAAACATTTGAAGTGACACTAACTCAAATGATGTTGATATAACAGTCTTTAAAAAGGTTCAGTCCAAGCAGCATTTTTGTTGTTGTTTTTCTGAAACAGGTGGAAAGCAGGTGTCTCTGGAGCTAAACTGTGTTTATTTCAGTCCCGGGGACCCCTGGCTCCCCAAGATATTTACCTCCCATGGGTACTGCCAGTAGCAGCTCCACAAATTTTAAAGGTCCTTGTCACACAGGCCAATAGGAAGTTGCAAGGGATGAAGTCATGGTTTCCTATTGGTCCGTGTGACACAGTAGATTTACCGCATCATTATGTTCCCCACACACAGCCCAGCCAGAGCTGCTACTGGCATCTCGTGCCAAGGTAAGTATCCCAGAAAGCAGTGGGTCCCCGAAGCTGAAATTAAGCTGCTTCAAACCAATTAAAAAAATAAAAATAATGTATATGTAAGGGACTGATGAAAGAGTTACAATTAGGTGGAAGGCTGATTTCTTGCATCAATCACCCAATTAAAATATTACACTATGTGGAACCTTTATTCTGTTAAATTGGATTTTTTGAGGGGTCAAACCACTTAACATTTAGTCGTCTTACTTTGTGTGCTGGATACAGAATGAGGGCAGCAGAGCTGCTGCTGTGACCCAGCACACAGCCAAAGTGTTGATGCTGAGGTAAGTTTGTGCTTGCCACAGTACAATGAACTTTACAACTCCAGAATAAACAATACTTTCTGTTCTTATTAGAGGCTCCAATATAGCAGAGTGGACACTGCTGCAATTCCAAGATACATGACTTATAAAGGGTTTTAGAAAGGCCAATTTTACAGCTCCTGCAAGAAATGTTCTCTCATCTATATCTCGCTTGGACTGTGCCTTTAAAACAGATTGTTGTAGAACACATACAGAGGATTTACATAAGCTGATACATGTTACATAAGGCTGCGATTATAGTGGCAGCAACGGCGCACGTGCGGCGCAAACAGCAGACCTTTTCTATGAGGCCTCCCATAGAGTACGCGATAAAATGCAACCACGATTCTCGTCCAGACAAACAATTCTGTGTTTGTCACGCGATGGTCAGGTCACGTGTGCGGGTCAGCCACTCAGGGCATCACTCAGGGCATCACTCAGGGCGAACCACTCAGACATCACGGTCACACCTTCTCCACGCCTCCCCGTGCACCATCGCAATTGCATAGTGCATGTTTCGCACCATCGACAGGCGCGCGTGACGTCATGCACGCGCGTCCACTATAAACACGGCCTAAAATTGCAACTAGTGATTCCAGTAAATAGCTCTTTTACCTACTGTATACAAATGATAGAAAAAAATAGGTAGCACAGTAGATTTACAAGACCAATAAATAGTTTGGCTTACAAACTTTCAAAACTCACAGGGTTATTCTTTGGGTATTGTAGTTATTCAGAAAGGATCATATACACTTTGTAATATGATTTACAATGACAGTTGAAAGAGGATGTACACTTGTGGCACATTTGCTGTTCCTGGTTGTGGCAGTGGACAGGAGGAATTGCTAACAATATGTAACTCCCTTGTAAGGGTATGTAGCTGAGATAGACACTGCCCCCGGCCTGGCTACTCTCCATTGTGTGCTCGGGGTGTGACTTGTTGATGGACATACTCCGAGGCCAATAAAGGTGACTCAGGAAAGGAGGGACTAAGGCTGCGCTTATTGTGATGGCACGTTTCATCAAAACAAGTTGATTTAATCTGTCACGTGCGCCTATGGTGTGTGACCGTGACGGCGCAACGCAGCGTCCAAAATTGCTGAAATCAATTAATTGATTTTTTTTCGGCGACCGCCACATGATGTCAGCAACACGTGAGAGGTTCAGTCAATGATGGCAAATCGCTCGCTGCCATGCCCACTAGTCGCTGTCTCTTGTCTCCTACACTATATGCAGAAATCGCTATTACAACAGCGACGGATGACGTCACGCTGTCGCCGTAGCCGGGACTATAAGCGTGGCCTAAGGAGGTGTTTTTTAAGAATCTCTGGCGGAGCTGCTGTGACCTGGGGGATCTCAGAATGAGATTCGAGGTTTTCAAGGAACCAGTCCTTGAGCGGTACCACTCAGTGGATGCTGGGTGACCAGATCATGGATCGAAGTGGAGCCAGCACTGAAGAGGTTAATCTAATGGATTCCTGTTATTTAGAATTATTTCGAATTTTGAACCATGCAATTGTGTATGAAATTATACATCTATGCTGCATTCACCTGCAAAATTCATATATACCTTTGATTCAACATCTTAGGCTGTGGCCACGCTGCCACTGAGCGCACTCATGTGTTGAGCGGTGACGTCACCAACTCTCCAAGCATGAGCAATAATTTGAGAGCAGGAGCAGGGGGGCGTGGCTATTAAGGGAGGGGGCATGTAATTGGCTGGATCAGGGGGGTGGGGGGTGGTGTGTTTGCCTTTTCCTCCAATCCCCCGCTTCTGCAAATCTCCATGCCGATTGGTTACAGAACGGTCATGTCTCACTTTTCAGAGCTTGGAAATCAAATTTCCAAGTCTCTCCAAGTGCTGAGCTTTGGAGAGTTATATGCACATGCGTGCTTGCCCGTACACATTGGATATTATTGAAGTGAGCGCTCGAAGCGCCAGGCGCGCTCAGGGTGGGAGAGCGCTCGCTGGAGCACGAGCGCCGTGACTTCAGGTGCTGGTCTTTTCATGGCCAGCCAGTTGCGCGCTTGAGGGGGCGTGTCAGGGGGCATGGCCTTTATGTCACGGAGCTAATTCGCCCTCATTGGGCGAACCGCTCATGTGACGCATCAGCAAGCAGCCAAATCAAATTTACTTCTCGCCACGCAGGTAAGCGCCGCGCATGTGCAGGCGCTTGCTCACGCTGGCCACACACATTGCATCAATGTGTTTCATCGCTGCCAGCGTGAGTGCGCCCGCACGCTCAACAGCATCCTGGCCGAGGATTCAACTGTACAACGGACACATTCACAGGCTGCTCGGACAAGGTTTATATATGTTTTTTTAAATTTTATTTTTCTTATGTATATGTATATGTCTTCCATCACTGTGTGTGTATTTAATAAATTTGATATATTTTTTGCTGATAACCTTAAGTACCCCTCTATATGGAGTTTCTGTATCTCCTGCCGATTAGGAGTTGTACTCTGCTTGTGGTCACATGGTGCACCATCTCATTAATGAGGCTTGGTTGTTCAGCTGCTACTAATTGGTAGTAGTGCTTTTCCCTGCCCCCACCTCCCCATTCCTTTTCACTGAGCAGAGGTCTGCCTGATACCGGGAGGCGTGAGCAGCTACCGAGGGGATCCTCACCACAGGATGTAAAGGGTACTGAAGTCTTTGCAAAGACCCAGATTTGCTACATTTAAAACACTACCAAAAATGCTCAAACTGTGTGCCGGAACGTATGCACAGGCCACCAAGTGTAGGGTTGGGTGGTATTGGGGAGAGACATTGGCATACACCTGTGCAGTGTCTTATATGAAGTGTATTGTGCATATTGATGAATGATCATCTGTATATCTAATGTGTTTATTAAGGTCTGTGCTATAAATACACCCGTGTTATTTACATCCATGCGTTGTTCCCTTTGTCTGACCTATGGCCACCTGCACGGTAAGCGAGATAGCACTGACTGTTAGAGGGGAATAGGACTTGGCAGCCCCAATCTAAGGAGAAAGACGAGGGGTTACAAATATAAGTGTTATATCATTTCTGTGGATACAAGCAAAGCAAAAATTAAAAAGTAGACTTACGTTGTTTAAACATACATTTGTGTGTGTGTATGTATTTACAGTATGTACAGTGTGTATGTATTTACAGACACGCACACTGCGTGTGTGTGTATATATATATATATATATATATATATATATATATATATATATATATATATATATAGACCATACGATACCGGTTGCAACACGACATCAAGGGACAGCACGCAGGTAAGTAAATCAAAAATGTTCTATATTTTTTTTGATAGAATTTTGTGTCTTCTATCAAATATAGAACATTTTTGATTTACTTACCTGCGTGCTGTCCCTTGATATCGTATGGTCTGTTATTGCTTTATGGGATAAGCACCAAAACTTATTTACTTGCATATGCTGTGCCGGCTGTGCATTGGATTATATATATATATATATATATATATATATATATATATATATATATATATATATATATATATATATATATATATATATATATATATATATATATATATATTATCAGTACCGTGTTAGCCGAGCTTCACATCGCCGGAAGAAGAGATCAGTGTATCTCGAAAGCTCGCACAAATAAAAGCATTTAGTTAGCCACAGAACGGTATCATCTATTTATTTTTTTGATTTTATATATATATATATATATATATATATATATATATATATATATATATATATATATATATATATATAATTATGTGCATACATAGACATACCCATGTATGCATGCACATACATACAGAAATAAATACAAGTGTAACGGCTGGACCCCCCTTGTCTGACCCACCCAATCTCACATTGGCCCGTGTGGTCTAACCGGTCCCCATTACAAGGTCGTGTGTGGTGGTGCACCTGCTAGTAACAGGACTCCTGAGTCTCCCGCTTGGTGTTATAGAGGATGGCAGCAGGACAGGTATCTGAGGTAGTGGTTACGAGTCCAACTTACTTCATGTGCAGCGCCTCCACCTCATCAGGATCTATGTTTCCTCAGGGAGATGGTCCTGGTGAGGAACTCCTTCTCGGTGGTGACTGCCACTGCAGAGTAATCTGACACTCACACAGCGGGGGTATCTTTGAACATGGCATCTTTATTGTGGTTTGGGATGTAGCAGACTGCCCCATGCAGCTGCCGGCTCTAGCCGCACATCTCGTCGTGCTGTCCCTTTGCCAGGTACGCCCTCCCGTATTGAAGTGGGATTCCCTTTCTCCTAGGGATATCACCCCTGCGCCAGGTCCCTGGACACAGTGTGGCTTAGACAGACTTGATTGCTCACTCTGCTACCGCTAGTTACAGCACTAGGGTCACAAAAGTATTCCTCCAATCCCTTATGCAGGAGCATACATTTTACCAGCTGCTTCACACAACTGCTGGCCAACAATTACTAACTGGCAGTGCTGTGCCCTTTATACCTCAGGGGGCAGGCGCATCTCTGATGTCACTATCCAGGGACTCAGAGCATACAGCCACTCCCTTCCTTACACAGGGCACCACACCAGGGTGTGAGGGAAAACCTCCATAACTACTGTTGGCAGGCCTGTACTTACCAGGACTTACTGCCAACAGGGAAGATGTATGCAGTCATTATTATGCATGGCTACATAAGTAATACAATATTAGTGTAATTTCTGAAAAGGTTACATTTGATAACATAGGATGTATTTCAAAGTACTGTTTAAGCACACTTCTATCTTGCAGTGTAATATACAGCAGTAAATACGGTGACAACTAGCATCAATACCAACACGTACAGCTCACAATGTGAAAATCTAGCTTTCCCAGTTGGTAAAAGTGCACGTTATATAAACCCAAAACATGCCATGCTATGTTTCCTTACACAATATCACGTCACACACTCTTTCACTTTCCAATGTCAATCTCTTTTAGACCTTTACACACACTGTCACTGTGATCACCCCACGTGAACCCGCACAACCACTTTGGACGCTTGCATTCCACTATCTTTGTATACAAAACTGGATATAGTCGCCTACTACAATCTTATCAGTTATAATTACAGAACATTCTGATTCTCAAAGAGATAAAAACGCTTTTTCGCAACTATGGAAAAATACTGGTGGGGCTGTGTTTCCTGGCCCTCTATAATCTATTTTGGTCGGAGGTTTTCTCTAAGCATCAATTATAAGATGTGTGCTGCAACTGTCAATATCTAAGGCAACCACCTAAGGGTTCCACACGAAAATCACATTGTAATGGATTCATTATTTCAATGTTTCAGAATAAAGAAGGCCTTCATGAATGTACTGGTGGCATAAGCAGAATCTTTGTTTTTACCCTTTGGGTGCCATTTGACATAGCTGCTCATGTCATGGGATCTGGCACTCCAGGGGCCTCATGAGGTAGTAGCTACATCATTAGGGGAGATCGTGATGCGATCTGACAGGTAGAGGAGGACTCGTCCTCTTCTATTCCGTCATTAGTGAAGCAACGGTCACTCCCAAGGAGCGGTCACGTGATCGCAGAGTGCTGGATGGGCTGTGGCACTCTGGTGCTGCGGCATTTACAGCACTCAATGGCTTAATTATGCTGTAAGGCTGCTTATGTAAAACGTCTTGAGTTTCTGTCTTCCATGAGAACAATATTAAGATGATAAAGGAAGTGAAACCCTTCTTTAGTTTACGGTTTCCCGGTGACAACATTGATGGATGTGAAACCCCTATCAGGTTACAGACGAGCCAACGAGTATTCAAAAGCTTGCCTTAAACTTGCCTTAAAGTAGGGTACATTTCAGTGACATTTCTGCAGAGGCTAATGGCCCATCGAATTAACACACTATTAATCCGATGGGCCATTAGTCTGTCTGCAGAAATGTGTGAAATGTTGCAGCATATACCCAGCATGTACCTGGGTCTTTTTAGAGATTGCCCCAGGTTTGTTTTAGAATAATCGTCGGCACTACAGTATTATGGGAACAGATAAAATAAGTAAATATTATATATATATATAGCTGTCGTTTTATTTTCAAAAGACATTGAATACCACAATTTAACACATCAAACATATCTCTAATCTCTTACATTCAATCACTCTGATGCAATGAGGGGCTGCGTTTTAAGGGGAAAATCCTACTTTGAATACAATATAAATAACTTGCCAATTTACTTTATTTTAAAAATTTAGTCATTAGGCTGATGCAAAGGGAATACCTATACTAATGACTTAAGACTATATATATATATATATATATATATATATATATATATATATATATATATATATATATATATATATATATATATATATATATATATAATATATATATATATATATATATATATTATATTATATGGGACCAATTCCCGAGTACTAAATACAAATGGTCTAATCACTGGAGTATATCAGGCTCCCATTAGGATATTCTCACAGTATAAGCAAAGTGGTATGAATTAGAAATATACTATATGCAATGCATACAACAAATAATTTACGATAAAAGAATTACACATACTGTACTGTATATGCATGACTTGTAGGGTGCAATTTCAGATATAATATTTAGAAAAGGGTGATGCCACTAGATCTCAAAGCAAAATATATTAAAAACTATAACCAATACACAAAAAATAAAAAAGTTAGCAACCAAAAAATAGGAAAAAAAAAAATATAATCCACAAAACCAATGTCTTTTGCAGCAAATAATCAAAGTACAAATGTCCACAGATCAGATAAGAAATAGTAGTTCTCTTAAGCATGCGAGTTCTCTACTTCCTGGTTAGCATAAACACATTTCTAAGGTAGAGCAGCGCAAACAAAAAAGCACACATTTATAAGGACTAAAAGTATTGCAATTTATTGAGTGTCATTCCAAAAGTACAGCCTCAGGCGAGGAGAATCCTGCTTTTGCAGCCAACACAGCACAGATAAACAATTTCTTCAAAGTGCAGGTCTCCTCAAAGACAGAGATACAAAGTAGAGATCTACTCACAAGTTCATAATGAAATTCTCCTTTAATGTGACAGCCAAGAACAGTGGAAAGACAATGTTTCAGGTCTCGTATGGACCTTTCATCAGCAGTGTTCTTGGCTGTCACATTAAAGGAGAATTTTATTATGAACTTGTGAGTAGACCTCTACTTTGTACCTCTGTCTTTGAGGAGACCTGCACTTTGAATAAATTGTTAAATTTATTGAGTGTCACATAAAATAATCAAGCTTGAATAGCTATAGAATAAAACTTTAGCTTATCTGGACAAAAAAAATCGCCTAGGACTGCGTGTCAGTCAGCTCCTGACTCTGCAAGTGGTGTGACTGCATCCTGTTTAGCTTGGAACAGATTTAGATCCTACCGGTTTCACAAATCCAGCGAAACCTAGAGGCATGATCTAAATCTGTTCCATTTTTTTGTTCAGACCCAGATAAGCTAAAGTTTTAGACTATATCTATAAGATTGATTATTTTATGTGTTTTTATGAGACATTCAATAAATTGCAATACTTTTGGTCCTTACAACGTGTGCTTTTTCTTGTTTGTACTTCTCTACCTTAGAGATACATACAGTTGTGTGAAAAAGAAAGTACACCCTCTTTGAATTCTATGGTTTTACATATCAGGACATAATAACAATCATCTGTTCCTTAGCAGGTCTTAAAATTAGGTAAATACAACCTCAGATGAACAACACCAAGACATATTACACCGTGTCATGATTTATTTAACAAAAATAAAGCCAAAATGGAGAAGCCATGTGTGAAAAACTAAGCACACCTTATGATTCAATAGCTTGTAGAACCACCTTTAGCAGCAATAACTTGAAGTAATCGTTTTCTGTATGACTTTATCAGCCTCTCTCACATCGTTGTGGAGGAATTTTGGCTCACTCTTCTTTACAACGTTGCTTCAGTTCATTGAGGTTTGCGGGCATTTGTTTATGCACAGCTCTCTTAAGGTCCCACCACAGCATTTCAATCGGGTTGAGGTCTGGACTTTGACTGGGCCATTGCAAAACCTTGATTCTTTTCTTTTTCAGCCATTCTGTTGTAAATTTGCTGGTGTGCTTGAGATCATTGTCCTGTTGCATGACCCAATTTCGGCCAAGCTCTAGCTATCAGACAGATGGCCTCACATTTGATTCCAGAACACTTTGGTATACAGAGGAGTTCATGGTCGGCTCAATGACTGCAAGGTTCCCAGGTCCTGTGGCTGCAAAACAAACCCAAATAATCACCCCTCCGCCACTGTGCTTGACAGTTGGTATGAGGTTTTTGTGCTGATATGCTTTGTTTGGATTTCGCCAAATGTGGCGCTGTGCATTATCGCCAAACATCTCCACTTTGGTCTCGTCTGTCCAAAGGACATTGTTCCAGAAGTCTTGTGGTTTGTTCAGATGCAACTTTGCAAACTTAAGCCGTGCTGCCATGTTCTTTTTAGAGAGAAGAGGCTTTCTCCTGGCAACCCTTCCAAACAAACCATACTTGTTTAGTCTTTTTCTAATTGTACTGTCATGAACTTTAACATTTAACATGATATCTGAGGCCTGTAGAGTGTGAGATGTAACTCTTGTTTTTTTTGCAATTTCTCTGAGCATTGCACAGTCTGACCTTGGGGTGCATTTGCTGGGACGTCCACTCCTGGGAAGATTGGCAACTGTCTTGAATGTTTTCCACTTTACTCAGATCAGTGATATAATATTTCACACACTGTCACTTTAAGAAACCAAAGAAATCATATAAATAAATCCTATCCCTTTCAGGGATCTAACTACACTGCAGAATATGCCTCTCTTACTGTTGCTGGGCCAACTAACCTGGTTCCCCAGCTTAAACAATACCCTCTCATATAGGGTCACTAGATACAGCATAATAATATCCACAGTTTTTAGACATAGCTTAACTGATAGATGGGGAACAGCGTCCCCAGAGTCCAGGCAATACTTCCAGACAGCAAAGGTCATGAAGGGGGCATCCTCCCTGAATTGGATACAGGGGAGCAGAGTACCCCAGCCTCCAGGCTCTAGAAGAGAGACTGAAAAAGTAACCCTCTCTGCTCTAAATACTTGTTCTAGCTATTAGGAGAGCAGGTGAGGGAAAAACCAGAACCACTAATATCTGGCCTGGAGTTTCAATCCCACAGTCTCAGCAACTGTGGAACCGTGGAATGGATCACTTCCATACTAAGGGCCTCATGCAGTAAGCGCCGATAAGGCTTTTATCGGCATTTTCCCACCAAAATTGGATTTGAGATTCAGTAAGCGCCGATAAGTGCTCAAAATCGGCAGTTTTTCTTGCCGATAAAAATTTATCGGCATGCGGCTGCCGATAACCCACTTATCGGCACTTTTCGACACTTTTTTAAATCGGCTGTATTCAAGTAGCCCCGATCAGCTTATCGGTGCTGATCGGCACTCAGAAATGGAGATTTCATCAGCAATTGGTCCCGCCAACTAAAGTTGGCAAGTTGGAGGGGAGAAGGATCGGCAAGGTTGCTGGGACGGCACTTAGAAAAAAAACCTCATCTCTACATCAATGGAGTCAATGGAGCGGGGACTTATAACATTATAGGAGTGTTTACGTTCTATTGCTCATAATAAAAATGTGCTTGGCATTACAGTGTCGAGGTCATTCACTTCATCGTGTCACCCCGTACGTTTATTATTTGCATAACATTGTACTTTTCAATGTTATGATGATTTGCGTGTCACATTAGTCTTAATGTTATGATGTGTCAAGGGAAAATCCTATACTTAACTCTTAAAGGAACAGGTTACATCATATCAAACATGTTACTTAAGTGTGCTTCAATTTATTATATAAAAACAAAAGAAAACCTGGCGCCAAACAGTCAGTGGAATGTTCTGTACTCCTCATGGGATCCGCACACTTGCTCGACAGACCATGTAGTGGAAAAACACAAACAAACACAGATCATAGTGCAACACTGTAGGGTAAGCATTAATAACACTGTATATCACACAAAACAATAAGAGTCCTAGCGACAATTAAAAACACTATTTAATAAAAGGAACTATGCCATGAATGGCATTGACAAATACAAAGAACCGCAGGTCATCCGGGATGGAAAAATTGGAGCCCTACTTACAGACAGCAAGGCATAAAACCGCGTTGGTAGGAACGAGTCCTTGGCACAGATGGTCTCCCTGCCGGGTGATGTCTCTGCTCCGCCACGACTTCAGCTCCAAGCCGCCCTTGTGATGTTGACCGGAACAACGCCGGCTGTGGAGGCTGGTTTGCGGGGTCCACAGCTCTGCACCATGTGTGGCCGCTCGCCTCACTTCCTCCTCCGGCACAAACAGGATGTCTCTGCGCTCCCGCGCGCGGTAGTACCCGTGGCCTTAAAGGGACAGCTACTGCGTGCTGAATGCCAAAGCTGCCAGTGACAAACAAGGCTCCAATGCCAAATGTCCATAAACGTCCAATGCCAAACAAACAGTGACTATGTCACTTGCCCTACGCGTTTCGTAGATGTTACTCTACTTCCTCAGGGTATGAAAACAATGATACTAAGTGACATGTTAATATACCCTAACCAATTAAGAATTAATTGATCATTTAGAACTATACAGCCTATATGTCAATAATACCAGATCGCTATATTCACTCTTATAAACATACAATACACAAAAATAACGGTACCAACACATGCCTTATGTTAATATGCATATCCTAACGTCATATATGTATAAGACAAACCGAACAATGGTCAAAAGATATTCAAACACTCTCCAAACCTTTAATTGGAGATTGCACAGATTTCCATTATCCACAATGGATAAAACCTGACAGGTGTTGCACTACTCTATTGCTACATTGGCTTTAAATGCACATAACTAATTCTCTCACACCAGACATAACTAGACCACTTTTCTTGCTTAGAAAAGAACCCAGCTCAAAATCAATATTGAGCCCATTAGGGGACAGGGTCTTCAATTCGTATATCCAAAAGGCCTCACGTCTATTGATGTGTTGGATAGTGTCACCACCTCTCCAATTTGGTGTACACAACTCAATAGGTTGACAGACCAGGCCCTTTGGATTTCTATCATGGTGTAACAGAAAGTGGTGGGACACACTGTGTGTTGTTAGACCTTTCTTTATGTTGTAGACGTGTTCATATATATGTCTTTGAAAGATTCTACCTGTGCGTCCCACGTATTGCAAGCCACATGGGCATTGCAACATATAGATTACAAACTCTGATTTACATGAAATATGTGACAAAATTTTGTACGTTTTAGCAGTAACATTAGATTTAAATTCTGTACTGCACCTGCTATATTTACAAGCTATGCACTTTTTGCATGGTTTAAACCCATTAGGGCCTTTGGTGCTTGTTGCCTTATCCTTCCCTTGATACAAAGGGCAGCTGGGTGCCAGTTTAGTCTTAAAGTTATTTGCTTTTTTTTAAATAATAGAGGGTCTTGGTGTTAATATCTGTGATAATGTAGCATCCTGCAACAGTATTGGCCAATGTTTGGCAAAGATATTCCTTATTTTAGGGGCCATGGCATTATATTGTGTGATAAAGGAGATGTTATTCCTTCCTTTGCCTTCCCCTTTTTCCTTATACGCTTACTTCTGTCCATACTATGAACAAGGGATATTGTGCTTTTAAGTTCGTCTATAGGATAATTCCTTTCCAGAAACTTTTCCTTAAGTTCATCCGCCTGTCCCGCAAAATACTCCAAACTGGAGCAATAGCGCCTCAGGCGGATGAACTGTCCTTTAGGAATGTTCCTAATCCATCGTGGATTATGATGACTGTTGGCCATAACATAATTGTTGGCCTGTATAGGTTTAAAATAAGTTTGGGTGTGTATTTGGTCATCAACAATTTTAATATTCAGATCCAAAAAATTAATAGTAATTTTATCATATTGGCATACAAATCTCAAATTCCGTTGATTGTCGTTAAGATACAATATAAATTTATCTAATAACTCCAGTTCTCCATCCCAAATAAAAATAACATCATCAATGTAGCACCGCCAGAGCACGAGGTTTGCACCAAATGGGCAATTGTTCCAGATAACCTCCTTCTCCCATTGTCCCATAAAGATGTTCGCATAACTTGGTGCAAACCTCGTGCCCATAGCGGTACCACATATCTGCAAAAAATACTGTAAATTAAAACAAAAATAATTGTGGGTGAGTATAAATCTAATCCCATCCATCAGAAAAGCCTTAAGTGCAGAGGACATGGTGTTATCTTCCTCAAATGCTTCTTGTATAGCCTCACATCCCTGTTGATGGTCTATAATGGTATAAAGGGATGTTACATCTCCTGTTACCCATACATAACTGGATTTCCAATCGATCTCACGCAGGATTTGTAAAACTTGTGTAGTGTCTTTTAAATGTGACTTTAATTTAACTACCAGTGGCTGTAAATAATAGTCAATAAATTGAGATAAGTTGGATGTGATTTATTGAATTCCAGAAATAATGGGGCGACCGGGGGGGTGGTGGAGGTCCTTGTGAATCTTAGGAATAAAATAAAAGAGTGGTATCCGCGGGTGCAAATTATTTAAAAAGTCATACTCATCCTGCGTGATAGCTCGACTGGCAAATCCCCTATCTAAGAGGGCAACCAGTTCTGAATGGTAGATGTCCGTAGGGTCATTGTCAAGGGGGAGGTAAGTGGCAGTGTCACCAAGAAGTCTTGATGATTCTTGGACATAATAAGTACTGTCCATCACTACCACTCCCCCACCCTTGTGAGCAAGTTTAATTACAATTGGCTCGTTACTGGCTAGTGTTTTAACTGCCAGTTTTTCTTCCAGACTGAGGTTATCGTGTTTAATTCTGAAAGTGCGACTCGATTGTTCCAAATCCCTGGAGACCATTTCAACAAAGGTGTTCACAAAATGGCCCTGGGCAAACTTGGGGTTGAAAGTAGATTGTTTCTTAAAAGGAGCATTAGTGCATATATGATTCATACTTCCAGAATCAATCTGGTTACTGATGGCATCTTTGGCAAAATATTTCTTTAAAGCTAGTTTTCTAGCGAATTTTTGCACATCAATAAACAGATTGAAGCTGTTGGGCCCACATACAGGTGCGAATGTGAGCCCCTTACCCAAGACTTTCTTTTCAGTGACATTCAAAGGATACTTGCTAATATTGAATATATTTTGACAGCTTCCTCTGTTATCAGATTTTAAGTTACTTTTTTTATTCTTACCTCCTCTTCTCCCTCTGACTCGTTTTTTCTTTTTTTGTGAGTGTGCAGCAGAGAATCTAAAGGGGGTTTTGTTACTATGGTAACCTTGACTTCCGGAAATATATGCTCCCTCTCCTTCCTCCACTCTAAAAAAGAGAAAGCTTGCTTACTGCTTTGGGAAGGGAGATGTTGATACAAACTTTCCTCTGCCTCTACTACAGTCTCGTCCATAGATAGAATCTCATACTGATTATGAGTAGGGATAGGTGCCTGTTGGGGTGTTTCATTAGGTATATTCTTTGTGGTGGGATTAGGTTTACGTTGCAGGGTAAACTGCTAAGTGTTGTGGATAGGTAATGTGGATTTTGATAATACGGGATTATGTTTGGGCAAACTGGTGGTAGAGGCGTGATTGCTGGGGCTACTGGCAGAGGCTTTCTCATGGTATGCCTTCTTGCTCCTATTCTTATTTTTATTGAAATTGGAATGGTAGTTCTTTTTGTTAAATTTATCTTTCGGATCTCTCGTATCCTGCTTCCAATTTCTATAGCACCCTGTGTCATAATCTACCTTGTCACGTAGAAATTTGGTTTGCTTATTGCTCACTAGCTCTAGTTCCATTTTGTCAAGTCTCTTTTTGACCACTGGTTCCAGAGCTAGTAATTCATGATTATCCTGAAAATCTTCCAGTTTAATTTGAAGAGCAATAATTTGCTCATCCAATTGTGAAAGTGTCTTCTTTCTTTGCGATACCAATATTTGCATTAATTTAAATGAGCATTCATCTAGGGCATTATTCCAGTCCCTCATGAATGCTTCATTATTGGAATCTGTCGTGGGAGGTTTGAATATCCTTAAACCACGCGGTATACGGTTGAATTCACCATATTTGCTAAGTGCTATGACTTCCCATAGTTGTTTTGTTTCTATGGTAAGCAGTCTTTCAAGCTCATTGATGAGCGGATGAAAGTCTGCTTTAGGAGATTCCAGTACAGGAATTCCATCTTGATTGCTGAAAATTTGGTCAATATTAAAACCCCTCTGTGAGCGTGAATGAAATAATGTATTCATTTTAACTAAAGCTGCTACACAAGTATATACAATAATACAGAATGTGAAAGAAAAATTGTGAACTAGCGCTAAAGTGTAAAACACAGTGTGAATTATTACAATAATAACTTCTAGTGAAGGTAGGCTGCCTAGTGATACTGCCAGTACTAACAGAAAAACACAAAAACAAAAGGAAAACCTGGCGCCAAACAGTCAGTGGAATGTTCTGTACTCCTCATGGGATCCGCACACTTGCTCGACAGACCATGTAGTGGAAAAAACACAAACAAACACAGATCATAGTGCAACACTGTAGGGTAAGCAGTAATAACACTATATATCACACAAAACAATAAGAGTCCTAGCGACAATTAAAAACACTATTTAATAAAAGGAACTATGCCATGAATGGCATTGACAAATACAAAGAACCGCAGGTCATCCGGGATGGAAAAATTGGAGCCCTACTTACAGACAGCAAGGCATAAAACCGCGTTGGTAGGAACGAGTCCTTGGCACAGATGGTCTCCCTGCCGGGTGATGTCTCTGCTCCGCCACGACTTCAGCTCCAAGCCGCCCTTGTGATGTTGACCGGAACAACGCCGGCTGTGGAGGCTGGTGTGCGGGGTCCACAGCTCTGCACCACGTGTGGCCGCTCGCCTCACTTCCTCCTCCGGCACAAACAGGATGTCTCTGCGCTCCCGCGCGCGGTAGTACCCGTGGCCTTAAAGGGACAGCTACTGCGTGCTGAATGCCAAAGCTGCCAGTGACAAACAAGGCTCCAATGCCAAATGTCCATAAACGTCCAATGCCAAACAAACAGTGACTATGTCACTTGCCCTACGCGTTTCGTAGATGTTACTCTACTTCCTTAAGGGCTGAAAACAATGATACTAAGTGACACGTTAATATACCCTAAACAATTAAGAATTAATTGATCATTTAGAACTATACAGCCTATATGTCAATAATACCAGATCGCTATATTCACTCTTATAAACATACAATACACAAAAATAACGGTTATTATTAATAATGAATAAATTATTAATAAATTAAATAATAATTAATAAATTAATTAATATATTTATTTATATATATCTATATCTATGTATATATCAAGAGAGACTAAAATAGAGAGTCAAAGAGAGAGAGAAACAGAGAGAGAAAGAGAGAGAAACAGACAGAGAGAAAAACAGAAAAAGAGACAAACAGAAAGATGTGTGTGTATGGTTAAATCTAGCTAAGTGTAACCACAAATCTGTTCATCATAGCACTGTAGATGATTTCACACGCATTGTTATTCTAATTCAAAGAGTCTACTTGTTTTGCACATGTTGATTGCCTAAGCCGAAAGTAAAGTTTCGATTCCTGTGAAAAGAGTATCTTACCCAAAGAATTTCAGCCAATTATTGTAACAAATTTCTTGTGGGAGAAAACTTAGGCGTATAATATATCTATATATATATTAAGGTATATATATATCTATCTCTACATTGAAGGCCTTGTGTGCAAACAGGCCTTGTTGTAATTATCTTAACAGTTCATTACAGTTTATAACATTACTGGGTGAGTATGTTTGAGGCCCTTTTTGAGTCAGCTGTGTAGAAGTTGTATTTAACAGCAAACAAGGCCTCTTTTGAGCCATGAAGGCCTGTACTGTTCATTCTGATTTTATATATATATATATATATATATATATATATATATATATATATATATATATAATATATATATATATATATATATTTATTATATATAGAGTGCTAAACTAAAGCCATTGATGTGTGTAAGTAGGCCTTGTTGTAATCATATTGCAAGTTAAATACAGCTCAGTGAATTAGGGGCTCAATCATAGTGATACCATAATTTTAGCAAGTGTCCTAACATTTATATCTCATTAACAGAAGGCCTGTTTGCTGTCAACAGTGTCAGATATATATATATATATATATAAGGGCAGGGAGGGGGGGACTCAATCCCCCCCCCACACACACAATCCCCCCCCCACATACACACACACAACCCCCCCCCACACACAATCACACAATCCCCACACTCAATCCCCCCACACACACACACAATCCCCCCCACACACAATCCCCCCCACACACACACTTCCCCCCCCCCCCCACACACACACACACTCAATCCCCCCCACGCCCCCACACACACACTCAATCCCCCCCACCCCCCACACACACATAGTCAATCCCCCCCACCCCCCCCCCACACACACACTCAGTCACTCCCCCCCCCCACCACCACAACCACCAACACACACACACACACTTAATCAGTCCACAATTTCACCTGGGGGGGGGCGACATGCTCCGGTCCCCCAACCCCCCATGCTGCTGAAAACGGGAAGCAGACAGGAAGAGAAGGAGGGCTTGTCTGTGTGCAGAGAGAAGCCCCGCCCCCTCTGCAAGACACAGACATAGAAGCAGCAGCACGGATCTTCTGGCCCCGCCCCCTCTGCAAGACACAGACATAGAAGCAGCAGCACGGAGCGCCCGTGCACAGCTCTGGCCGCCCCCAGGTTTCCCTGGAAGCTGCTCTCGCCCCCCCTACATAATCGTGCGCCCCCCCTACCTAGTGTGTGTGTGTGTGTGTGTTTGGCCCGTCACTCCGCCTCAGGCCAATGAGAGGTGTGCGGGGGCGGGCGGCCCAAGGGACCAATGAGATTTCCCCTAGGGACACCGGACATCCAGACAGGCATACAGTGCTTTCACTAATATAGTATAAGATATATATATATACACACACACACACACACACACACACACACACACACTGTGTGTGTATACATATATCCATAGAGATACAGAGATAATAAAGATATATTCATACACACTTACAGATCTGTTATTGTAACCAAAAATCATACATAATCACATGCCAACATTATGAACTATGGAAGAAAATTAAGGTAAGTAATGTGTTACAGAGTTAAAACACCAGAAAACACAACATCAAAATGTATGCTGTTATATGGGTAGTTACTTAAAGTTTGTCAATAATATTAGCATGAAATGACTATCTACATTACCAAAAAAACCCACATACATCTCATCTTGAACAAGAGCTAAGTGAATGTCATCTTCTATTAACATGGCAAGTGTGTAATAATGTTCTACCATTAATCAACTGATGATTAATACATATTCATATGTTATTAAATATGCCTTAATTCAGTCAGTGAGCATTTCTAAACATTCATGTGTACAAGGACATACTTGAATGTTATCAAGCATCTGTACATGATCATACATACACTATGTTATAAAATAGTCTGCAGTAAACACCACCAGGACACCAACAAATTTAGTGAATGTGATTTTTTTTTTATCCTTTTGAGAGCGAGTCATAGGCCTGCTTGTTGGCTGTTGTGTTTGCCTTTTCCCTTTGCCAAGTACTTTGGCTTAACTGTACGACTTGTACTGGCCTGTGGCAGTTCTGTGGCACTGGTTGTGGGCTGTTGCACTTCAGGGGCACAGGGTGTGGACTGTTGCACTGCAGGGGCACTGGGTGTGGGCTGTTGCACTTCAGTGGCACTAAGTGTGGGCTGTTGCACTTCAGGGGCACTGGTTGTGGGCTGTGGCACTTCAGTGGCACTAAGTGTGGGCTGTTGCACTTCAGGGTCACTGGGTGTGGGCTGTGGCACTTCAGGGGCACGGTGTGGCCTGTGGCAGTTGTGAAGCAGTTGCTAAACATTGCACGACTGATGGTGGAGCAGTTTCTTGTTTTGGTGTTTTAATCTTTTTCCAAAAGCTGGCTAGTAGTAATTTATTTTTCGTGTCTCATTTGTAGGTGTCCGTTCCTGATTTTGAACAGATGTAAGCGGTTGGATGTTGAGAGGGACCTGCACAGAACTTGCACCTACTGTACCGGTATCATCCAGAACTGGGGAATGAAGAACTGATGACTCTGGAGAAAAAGTAGCAGCATGTAAAGATCCATCCTCAGAATGGGTAAAGTGGAATTGTTGTTCTCTTGCTGTAATTCGCAACTGATTTGCTTGGCTTAGATTCACAACTATTGCTTGTAATGTCCTGTTTACATTTTGGATTTATTTAGGAACTTGGATGATGACTCTTTCAATTTGTGACATTTGTGATATTGACCTTTCCTGCAGTGATATCATCCTTTCAAGCACTGACATCATTTCTGAATGGCGACGATTTTCTTCACCCAAGATTCTTTCTTCAGAAGCTGAAATAGCTGAGTAGGTGTCACGAGCAGGAGGACTTGAATGCTGGGTTAATCCAGGAATGGGAACATCTTGATGGTCACTTGAGTGAATTTGTCCTTGAGTGGCAACATCTGGTTCTACAAATAAAGAAAGACATTATGAACTGCCATGGAACTTTCACTTGTTTTTCAATATAATGATAGTTGTTCTCATAGTGTAACACATAACATGTTTCCATAATTTTTAATTTGTGTCAAATTAAAAGTTTATGCTTGAAGTAACAATGATGTTTCGACTCAGTGTGAAAGAAGAATGAATGAAAGCTTGTTGTTGTACCCTCACAACTCCTAGCTGATAGTTTACAACACACACAATACATGTCAGGAAACACTACATCTTCTGTGACAATAACTGATGTGAAGTTAATTACATGTGAAAGGCATTTATTTAGCATGGCAAATTAACATCTACAAATGTACACATTAGATGTGCTGCACCTCATATACTCACCTTCCATGCTTGATGATGAGCTGGATGAGCCAGGTGATGAGACATGTTCAGTGTCAGGTGACACATGAGCTTCAGGAGCAACTATATAGAAGAATAACATAAGAATTTTATTGACATGTGTACATAATTAACATTACGTTTGTGTAGTGGGAGTATTTATGGCTAAATATCAGCATCACATAACGCAATGACAATGATATGTTTCTGGCAAGCTGTACATTATCCATCTTAACATCAATGTACATGTGAACCTAATTTGCACATTTATTGTAAAAACCATACAACATACAATTTTCATGCAGGAATGCGTTGTAAAATTAAGTGTTCTGTTATGCAGTGTATGTACATGTTGTGTAGTAATCTAACAATAATAATGTACATCACTACCATTTTCTTTTCTTGGGGTTGAGGAGGAGCGCAGGATAAGTTCGTGATATGTGAAAAAATAAAAATATATATAGTGCAGATGGTAGATCACTGCTAAAAAGATAATCAATAAATGAAATGAACTCACAAAAATCGTATTGTATTACTGCATGTCAGAGATCCATCTCTCTCTGACTGGAGCCCTTTGTGTAGCTGGGGTCAGGATGCCTCTCAGTGGAGTGGATGATATGCAAGTGAAAGAAGCCACAAATAGTGCATACTGTATAAACTATAAATATGTATTAGTCACAAATGTTAAGGAAACTCACATTTTCCATAAATTCAATGGGTGGTGGAGAGAACCGCCGATAGAAGGGTGGTGGAGTGTAAGGCTGCTGCCCGGTGCTTCCTTTCACTTACACCTCACAGTGTAGTTCCGCATCAGTCTCTGCGGTCGCGTCACTTCCGGTTTCGCGTCACAGGTGAGGGCAGGAAGCCAAATTGGGTCTGGTGTCAGCAGTAGATTGCCAGTCCTTCAGTGAGCAGATTCTCTCCAAACTCTAACTCTACGCGTTTCGCACACTGCTTCGTCAGGAGTATGATTGTATGGGTGTGCTCTTGTGTAATATATAGGCCCATCAATTAGTTAGAAAGAGATTTGTGTTTAATTTTAACCCCCTCAGCGCTCACACATAGCGCGAGGTCCAAAGCCCATAGGGGAAAATACATACATTTACAGTATACATGGTTAAATAATCTTTATTAAACTTGCTACATATAAAAAGTAAAAATAATTCTTTAAAAATTGTTTTTTCACAAACATGATATATGGGTATTTGTGTTGTATATATTAAAAATAGTAAATACCCACTAAAATGCTCATAAGTATTATTGCTAAGAATACACTTGATGTGTATGGAGGTAGAGAGGTAAATGGAGGAAGAGGAGAGAGGAAAGACATAATTAATATTCAATCATACATTATAAAGTTTATAACCTAATATTATAAAAAACCTTAATAAAGATTACAATGAATAAAATAAAATAAAATATATTTGTCAATACAAAGAGAGAATAAACACACTAAAAATAAAATAAGATATAATAGACTCATAAATTAAAAGGACAGTTAAAATGGACTGTAAAATTTAAGCTAAACTAAAAAAGCACCAATATCAATATCTACATTTAGACCTAGGGGGGACATAGTCTGAATTTTGTGGATCCAGTATGTTTCTCTTCTGGCCAGACTATTTAACCTATTGCCCCCCCGACAATGTTTATTAACTTGTTCTATACCCATATAGAATAGGTATTTCGGGTCAGAGTTATGAAAATTTAAAAAATGTTTAGATAGGTTGTGGCTGATGAGACCTTTCTTGATGTTGCCCACATGTTCCAATATGCGGGTACGTATTGGTCTAGATGTGCGACCAATATACTGTAACCCGCATGGGCATTGCAATAAATATATTACGTAATCCGATTTGCAGTTTATATAACTTTCTACAATAAAAGTCTCCCCTGTTGTTTTTGAGGTAAAATTAAACTTATCCTTTGATTTGTATTTACATGCCGTGCATGAATAACAGCCACAAAAACCTATTGGTTTGTCCAACCAAGTATTAGCAGTGCCTTCTTTTTTGGTTTTAAAAGTAGTTGGTGCCAGTTTATTTTTGAGATTTGGGGCTCTTTTGAAAAGGATTTTGGGTTTCTCAGGAATATGGCCCCTGAGAACGGGGTCATTTTGTAAAATATGCCAGTGCTTGCAAATGATTCTTTTTATATCATTTGCATCTTTATTGTAAGGCGTAAGGAATGACATACTGTAGTTAGTTTCATTGTTAGTTATTTTATCTTTGGTTTTATCCAATAATAATTCTTCTCTTTGGACTAAATTTACTTTTTCAACGGCTTTCTTTAAAACATGCTCATTATAATTTCTATCTTTAAATCTGTTTAGGAGGATCTTTGACTGTTGTTGGTACATTTCTTCTTCACTGCAGTTTCTTTTAATTCTTCGTAGTTGCCCGTAGGGGATGTTTTTTATCCATTGTGGATTGTGACAGCTATTTTCTAGTATGAAATTGTTGCTGTCGACCTTTTTAAAAAAGGTCTTTGTTTTCAACTCCCTATTTTCTATAAAAATTACTAAATCTAAAAACTCTACCTCGTTTTTGCTCCATTTATGAGTAAAAGAAATATTACGGTCATTGTTTTCTAGGGCCCCAAAGAAATTTTGTAGCTCTTCCTCACTCCCTTTCCAGATGAATATCACGTCATCAAAAAATCTATGCCAGGAGACGAGATTTGCACCGGGATCATGGGGGGGTATGAACTCCTCCCAAATCCCCATGAAGATGTTAGCATAACTCGGTGCAAATTTCGTCCCCATGGCAGTGCCGCATTTTTGAAGATAAAATTCATTATTACTTTTTACTTTACATTATTAATTTTACCTCAAAAACAACAGGGGAGACTTTTATTGTAGAAAGTTATATAAACTGCAAATCGGATTACGTAATATATTTATTGCAATGCCCATGCGGGTTACAGTATATTGGTCGCACATCTAGACCAATACGTACCCGCATATTGGAACATGTGGGCAACATCAAGAAAGGTCTCATCAGCCACAACCTATCTAAACATTTTTTAAATTTTCATAACTCTGACCCGAAATACCTATTCTATATGGGTATAGAACAAGTTAATAAACATTGGCGGGGGGGCAATAGGTTAAATAGTCTGGCCAGAAGAGAAACATACTGGATCCACAAAATTCAGACTATGTCCCCCCTAGGTCTAAATGTAGATATTGATATTGGTGCTTTTTTAGTTTAGCTTAAATTTTACAGTCCATTTTAACTGTCCTTTTAATTTATGAGTCTATTATATCTTATTTTATTTTTAGTGTGTTTATTCTCTCTTTGTATTGACAAATATATTTTATTTTATTTTATTTATTGTAATCTTTATTAAGGTTTTTTATAATATTAGGTTATAAACTTTATAATGTATGATTGAATATTAATTATGTCTTTCCTCTCTCCTCTTCCTCCATTTACCTCTCTACCTCCATACACATCAAGTGTATTCTTAGCAATAATACTTATGAGCATTTTAGTGGGTATTTACTATTTTTAATATATACAACACAAATACCCATATATCATGTTTGTGAAAAAACAATTTTTAAAGAATTATTTTTACTTTTTATATGTAGCAAGTTTAATAAAGATTATTTAACCATGTATACTGTAAATGTATGTATTTTCTCCTATGGGCTTTGGACCTCGCGCTATGTGTGAGCGCTGAGGGGGTTAAAATTAAACACATATCTCTTTCTAACTAATTGATGGGCCTATATATTACACAAGAGCACACCCATACAATCATACTCCTGACGAAGCAGTGTGCGAAACGCGTAGAGTTAGAGTTTGGAGAGAATCTGCTCACTGAAGGACTGGCAATCTACTGCTGACACCAGACCCAATTTGGCTTCCTGCCCTCACCTGTGACGCGAAACCGGAAGTGACGCAACCGCAGAGACTGATGCGGAACTACACAGTGAGGTGTAAGTGAAAGGAAGCACCGGGCAGCAGCCTTACACTCCACCACCCTTCTATCGGCGGTTCTCTCCACCACCCATTGAATTTATGGAAAATGTGAGTTTCCTTAACATTTGTGACTAATACATATTTATAGTTTATACAGTATGCACTATTTGTGGTTTCTTTCACTTGCATATCATCCACTCCACTGAGAGGCATCCTGACCCCAGCTACACAAAGGGCTCCAGTCAGAGAGAGATGGATCTCTGACATGCAGTAATACAATACGATTTTTGTGAGTTCATTTCATTTATTGATTATCTTTTTAGCAGTGATCTACCATCTGCACTATATATATTTTTATTTTTTCACATATCACGAACTTATCCTGCGCTCCTCCTCAACCCCAAGAAAAGAAAATTCTACATCCTGGGACTTGGAACTGTCCCACCAGAGGAAATTGAGCTGCACTTGTACACTTTTATTTCTATTATCACTTTGTGGTGTAAGGTTTATTGTGTGTATCTAAGGTGTGTCACTAATTACACCAATCTAATATTAATTGGGAAGCGCCCAGTCCATCCACATTCCCCACTCCCCCACCCACTGTCACATCACTACCATGACAGCAAAGTTGACTCTGCTTATAATTCAGTACCTAATTGTGGAAATGTGAATGAATGTTTTTAGTGATCTGTGTGAACATTTAAGAGAAGCAGGTGTAGCGCTCAATGTGGCTGACACTCATCAACACATGCAGTGTGTAGCTCACAGATGGTACTGGTGTGATAATGTGGCATATCTATAAGGTAAAAAGAAGATATGAGTGAACGAATGACTAATGCACGTTTTCATATATAGTGGCCTGGTGGGTGAAAGTCTTCATAGAATTACCATTTCAAATGAATGTGATGAACTTTTGTTCACCTTGTCAGCTTGTAACAACTGTAGTCCCTCCCCCAAGACGTGACAGCACCCTGACCTTTTATTTGTTTCTACCACCTGTAAGCCGTCCACAAGACTTGACCGTAACATGACCCTATGATCTGGCTCGGTGCCCAACCCCACCCCCTGTGTTCTCCTCTATGCTGTGATTACATATTAATTGCAGCTGGTTTCACACACCGGTACATGAGCGAAATAAAAATCTGAAGTGAGCTACATATGAACATAATTAAATACCATATGGTACATGTTCCTATTTATGCTCTCAGTATACTACATGAAGCGAAAAAAGAGCTTTAATTAAACATAACGAAATGGGTTTGTGCAAATTATGAATTTTCGCCTTTGAATGCACAATCTTCCATGCAAGACTTGATGAGGCAGTAATGGCCTGTTTATAGGTGCAACATAGATTATCAGTAATATATATATATATATACAGTGTTCGACAAATCACCCAAAAATCTAGTCACCCAACCAAAAAATCTACTCGCCACCTAGTCCCGCCCCAACCCCGCCCCTAGTCCCGCCCCTACCCCGCCCCTAGTCCCGCCCCTAGTACTGCCCCCAACCCCGCTTTAAAATAAAATATATAAATAAAGAGAGAGTGGGGGGGGAGAGAGAGAGAGAGAGAGAGTGTGGGGGAGAGAGAGAGAGAGTGTAGGGGAGAGAGAGAGAGTGTAGGGGAGAGAGAGAGAGTGTGGGGGAGAGAGAGAGTGTGGGGGGAGAGAGAGAGTGTGGGGGAGTGTCGGGAGAGAAAGAGAGAGTGGGGGAGAGAGAGACAGTGTGGGGGAGAGAGAGAGAGTGGGAGAGAGAGAGAGTGTGGGGGAGAGGGAGAGTGTGTGGGAGAGAGAGAGAGAGTGTGGGGAGAGAGAGAGAGTGTGGGGGAGAGAGAGAGTGGGGGAGAGAGAGAGAGTGTGGGGGAGAGAGTGTGGGGGAGAGAGAGAGAGTGTGTGTGGGAGAGAGAGAGAGAGAGAGTGTGGGGGGAGAGAGAGAGAGAGTGTGGGGGGAGAGTGTGTGGGGGGAGAGAGAGAGAGTGTGGGGAGAGAGAGAGAGAGAGTGTGGGGAGAGAGAGAGTGTGGGGGGAGAGAGAGTGTGGGGGGGAGAGAGAGAGTGTGGGGGGAGAGAGAGAGTGTGGGGGAGACAGAGGAGAGAAACGGTGGGTGACACACACAGAGGGTGGGTGATACACAGAGAGAGAGAGGCTGGGTGAGTGACTGGCTGGGTGAGTGGCTGGCTGGGTGAGTGGCTGGCTGGGTGAGTGGCTGGCTTGGTGAGTGGCTGGCTGGGTGAGTGGCTGCCTGGGTGAGTGGCTGGGTGGGGCAGGGGTGACTGGGTGGGTGACTGACTGACACTGACTGGGGCAGGGGTGACTGACCCTGACTGGGGCAGGGGTGACTGACCCTGACTGGGGCAGGGGTGACTGACACTGACTGGGGCAGGGGTGACTGACACTTACTGGGGCAGGGGTGACTGACACTGACTGGGGCAGGGGTGACTGACAATGACTGGGTGTGGGGGGTGACTTACACTGACTGGGGGTGAGGGGGTGACTGACACTGACTGGGGGTGGGGGGTGACTGACCCTGACTGGGGGTGGAGGGGGTGACTGACACTGACTGGGGGTGGGGGGGTGACTGACACTGACTGGGGCAGGGGTGACTGACACTGACTGGGGCAGGGGTGACTGACACTGACTGGGGCAGGGGTGACTGACACTGACTGGGGTTGGGGGGTGACTGACACTGACTGGGGGTGGGGGGTGACTGACACTGACTGGGGGTGGGGGGTGACTGACACTGACTGGGGGTGGGGGGGGTGACTGACACTAACTGGGGTTGGGGGGTGACTGACACTGACTGGGGGTGGGGGGTGACTGACACTGACTGGGGGTGGGGGGTGACTGACACTGACTGGGGGTGGGGGGGGTGACTGACACTGACTGAGGGTGGGGGGGGGTGACTGACACTGACTGGGGGTGGGGGGTGACTGACACTGACTGGGTGTGGGGGGGTGACTGACACTGACTGGGGGTGGGGGGTGACTGACACTGACTGGGGGTGGGGGGTGACTGACACTGACTGGGGGTGGGGGGTGACTGACACTGACTGGGGGTGGGGGGGACTGACACTGACTGGGGGTGGGGGGTGACTGACACTGACTGGGGGTGGGGGATGACTGACACTGACTGGGGGGTGACTGATTGGGGGGGGTACCTCTGGTGTGTCACACATTCTCCCATACACACAGACACAGACACACACAGACACACACACACATGGGGGTGGAAGGAAAGGCCGCGACCAGCACCACCACGCTCCTCCCCCACCCACCCGCGCCCATCTCCTGCTCGTGGGAGGGGGGGGGGCAGGCCGACATCCCCCCCCATACCTCACGCGGTCGTAGTTTGGGGAGGTGGCAGGCACGTTGCAATGTGTCCCCCAGCGGGCACCCCAGGGGACAGTCAGCCCCGCCGTGGCCGCCACTGCCCTGCTCCCCTCGCCGGCATGAAGCTTGTGGTCGAGCGGGCAGACGGGCAGACGGGCAGATGCCCCCCCCCACACACCTTATGCTGCGCCGTCATGAAGATAGCTGGACACACTCTCCCATGCACACACCCATGCATACACAGACACACACCCATGCATACACACAAACACACACGACAGCGGGAAGCTGAGGAAAGGCCACGCGACCACTGTCCCGCTCGCCCCCCCCTTGACCATATCCAACCCCGCGCGGGGATCGGCAGGAAGTCGGGGTAAGCGGGGACAGGGACAGAAGGGGGGACACCCCACTACCATCTCCTGCCCCGCGCGGGGATCAGCAGGAAGACGGGGTAAGCGGGGACAGGGACAGAAGGGGGGACAACCCCCCTACCATCTCCTGCCCCATGCGGGAAGCGTGGAGGAGGCTTGCAGGAGGCAGGGAAGGATCAGAGGGGCCGCAGCATGCAGAGATTGGAGAGTACTTACTCTCCAATAGATCTCCGGCCAGAAAGAATGGCCGCTCGTTGGGGGCAGGCTCATATAGAGCCTGGCCGCGCGCCCACAAAGCCTGGGAGCGCGTGCCAATTAGCCATCAGGTAGGTGGAGTTTTTATTTTTTTTAATTTTCAGCGCGAGCGGGGAAATTTTTAAAAAAAGCACGTTTTCTGCTTGGGCCAATATTTTCTCGCCCGGAGGTTAAATCCACACGCCCTGGGCGTGTAAATGTATCAAATACACATACATGAAAAAGTGAATTAGGCATTTGTGTGCACAGACACAGTATAACGAACTTATAAATTACTGTGACAAACAATGAGTGCGGATGTGTTTTGTGGTTATGCATGTTAACCCATTGTTTGTACAAAGATTCACACATACATTCTGCTTTCAACTATAGGGCAAACATGTTGAATGCTTTTTAAGGTAGAAGGTTGCAGTGTGTGTTATTTGGAAGATCATTACACATAATCCCTTCATGCAGGTCAAGTTGTGTATGTTTACTCATAATGATGTCATCCACGATAGCTGAGCCAATACATGTTTCCAAACACACACATAGAGATATATATCTATATATATATAAAGCAACTGTAAATATTACTGTATGCTCATTTGCATGTCTTAGACAGGTCTGCAACCCTGTCTTTCCCCATTATCGCCCAGCATACAGCGCTTCCACTGCAGCAAGGGATTCTGGGAAATGACATGCAAATGAGCACTCAGTGCTACCTTTTGCCACCATATATATTAATTTTTTACTTTTTGTAGGACAACT